>NW_020525450.1:0-15000 GCF_003368295.1 Carassius auratus | reverse complement strand
CCATGCTCCACCCTGTCAAAAGCTTTCTCAAAATCTAAACTGATAATAAACCCATCTTTATTGCTATCATGTATGTATCTTATCATATCCTTTATACTAATAGTTGTATCTGCTATGTCTCTCCCTTTTACTCCATACACTTGGTTAGTTTTAATTATACTCGGCATGACTTCTTTCAATCTGTTGGCTAAAATTTTAGATAAAATCTTTAAATCAGTATTTAGCATTGTAATCGGTCTATAGTTCTTTAAATCTGTCTTCTCTCCTTTTCTCTTGTATATCAATTTCATTAAACCCATTCCCATTCTTTGATTTAATTCTCCTTTCTTAAACACCTCTACATATACTTCTTTTAAAATGCTAGTTAAAAAATCTTTAAAAACTATATAAAATTCACTCCCCAAACCATCTACACCTGGACTTTTCTTTTTGTTTAATTCACTTATTGCTCTTTTAATCTCTTCTTCTCTAATCTCTTCATCACACTCTTTTTTGTCTAGTTCTCCTACTGTTGTTTTTATTTGCCTCAGTAACTCCAGTTTCTCTTCTTCCCCCACCCCCTCAGTACTAAACAGGTTTTCATAGTATGCCTTTATTTCTTTTAATATTTCCTCATTAGTTTCCACAACTACACCATTTTCCCCTCTTATTTCTTTAATCATACCAGCCTTCCCTCTTATTTTTTCTAAATCAAAAAAAAACACTGTACATTTTTCACCCTCCACAGTATATTTAGCTTTACTTCTTAGTCTTGCGCCTTCATATTTTTCCTCTTCCATTTCTTTCAATATTCCCTCCAATTCTTTTATTTTTTGTATATCTTTCCCATTCTCATTTAATTCTTTTTCCAATTTTTCTCTTATTTCTCTCTCCTTCTTCCTCTTACTTCTCTGTATTAATTTACTGTACTTTATTGTGAATTTTTTAACTAAATATTTAACATTTTCCCACCATATCCTTTTATCTTCGCCGTACATTCCATTCTCCTTTTCTTTTTCAATAATTTCTTTAATACTTAACACATAGTCCTCATTCTTCAAAACCTCTACATTTAAAACCCATACCCCCGGCCCTTTCTTCACTGAACTCCAGTCTATTTGCATAAAAATTGGTTTATGGTCACTTAAGCTTGATTCTTCATATTTAATATTACCGATAAATCCTTCAATGTTCCTTGTACATAAAATAAAATCAATCCTTTTTTGATTTTACACATAAAATTACCCACTAATTGCCTCCTTGAATATTCTTTCTTTTTTTCGTTTCTTTCTCTCCATACATCAATTATATTATTTTCTTCCATTAATAATTTCAGTTCTTTTCTTCCTTTATCATTTTTAAAAACCATTCCCTCTCCCATTTCTAATTTACTGAAAACAGTATTAAAATCACCCATCATAATAACTTCTTTATGTTTCTTTAAAAATTCTCTTAATACATTAAAATATTCCTTTTTTTCATTCTCTACTGTTGGTGCATGAATATTAACTAAAATAACTTTTTTCTCCTCATACTCCATTTCAACCGCAATACATTTCCCATCCATGTCATTATATATTGTTTTACACGATACACCACTGTTTTCTTTTATTAAAACTGCAACTCCTCTTCCCAGCCTCCCATCACCATTGTTATATAAAATCTCTCCGCTCCAACTTTTCCTTATTTCAGTCATGTACTCTTCCCTCCAGTTAGTTTCTTGTAATAAAATCACATCTTCTCCTTTACACATTTCTTTCACTTTTCCAAATTTTCCCATGTCTGACAGCCCTCTAGCATTAAAAGTCACTATTCTTAACAGCATAAAACATATAGAAATATGCATAAAACCCATAAACTCAGTCCATCTCCTCCAAACCCTTTAGCAACTCATACTTATTTGTACATTCAAAACCATCTTCTTTAAGCACTCTTTTTCTTGCAGTATCTAAATTGGGTATTACCTTCACAGATCTTCTTCTTTTTGATGATTTCCCCTGCGTCTCCTCATTTTCTTGTCCTTGTTCACACTCTTTTGTAGCATCATTAATTTCTACTGCGTCCATCTCCTTTTGCACACTGTCCGTCACATCCATCGGTGTACATAAAATTCCCTCCTGTTGTGCATCACTCAATACTTTATTCCTTTCATCATGCAGTTCCATAGTATCCAAAGCATTTTGCAAGCTGTCAGTCAAAACCATCTGTGACCAAATTCCCCCATCCTGTTGTGTTTGTATAATCGGTTCGGTACACTCTTTCTGTTGTTCCATATCCTTAATTAATTCCAGTCCTTCACCTCGAACTCTTTCTCCATCGTCTCGCTGCTCGTTGTCTCTTTCATGCACCTGCCCGCCCACCTGCTGCTCCTCCTCCTCCTCCTCACCCTGCATCCAACACTCACACTTATTTAAAACCAAATTGCAATCCGGGCACGTCACAGCGTTGCAATTTCTTGCGAAGTGGCCTCTCTCCTCGCATTTATGGCACGTGAACTCTGGGCAGTCCTTCACCACATGGTCTGGGCTCATGCACAGCCGACAAGTCTTCACCTGATGGCTGTGCATCACCCGAAAATATTGTGGACCCTCTGCCGTCTCTATTTTTGTGCTGTAAGGGAGGGAGGCCACCTCCTTCGGGAACCGCACCTTTACATATCTTGTCCCATCCTCAATGCTGGTGCCCGGATATACACGCCGCTTTATTTTTGAAATTGGGGAAACCCCCCAAACCTCCAGTTTATTTAAAATCTCTTCATCAGCAAGGTAGACGGGCAGATGCATGAAAGAGACAACATAATCTCTGTTTTGAAGTTTTTTTATCTCACAGTTCACTCCATTTATTAACAATCCCTCAGTCAGCTTATCACAAGTTTCTTCTTTTTCCATTGTGAGCTCGTATTCTTTTCCTTGTCTTGGCCTTAGTGCCAAGATTTCCCCATATCCACATTTGTCAGTCACCGCTTTGATAATATCCACAGCCCTCACCTCACTTAAATTCTCCACATTCACAATCACAGTTGCCTCCTTTAAGTATCTCCTTTCACCAAATTTATCTCTTGCATCTTGATTTTTACCGTGTCCTGCTCGTTGTCGATACTCCAGTCCAGTGTTGCTTGCCATGCGTCTCTCTCCAGCCAGTCCAGTGTCGTTTGCCATGCGTCTCTCTCCAGCCAGTCCAGTGTTGTTTGCCATGCGTCTCTCTCCAGCCATTCCAGTGTCGTTTGCCATGCGTCTCTCTCCAGCCAGTCCAGTGTCGTTTGCCATGCGTCTCTCTCCAGCCAGTCCAGTGTCGTTTGCCATGCGTGTCTCTCCAGCCATTCCAGTGTCGTTTGCCAATAATCCGTCCATTGTACAAAACACAAACAAAAAATTAACCACCCTCCAGCCAGCAAGATGCCGCTGTTAGGTGGTTTAAAACTGAAAAACTACACAAAAAATAAACTAAAGTCCAAAAACAACTCTCAAAACAAACACTAACAGAAAAAACAAAATGGAGGAGAGCCTTCCTCTCCAAACTGCAGCCAACACTTCCTGTAGCTCTCTAGCGCCCTCAGGTTGGTATGGCCGTAAGCGAAGACTGCTGCAAAGAGAGGGCTATTTAAAGAGCAGCCCATCTAATCGCCAGTACATTATATAAGTAGGAAAGAAAACCCAAAAGCTTAAAGCACCTGGTATTCCTAGGCAGTCTCTCATCCAAGTACTAACCAGACCTAAACCTGCTAAGATTCAGAGATCGGGCATTGAGTCTATTTTTTAGCAAAATTATTATATACTAAGTGAAACATTTCCAAAAAGCTTAAAGCACCTGGTATTCCTAGGCAGTCTCTCATCCAAGTACTAACCAGACCTAAACCTGCTAAGATTCAGAGATCGGGCATTGAATCTATTTTTTAGCAAAATTATTATATACTAAGTGAAACATTTCCAAACAGCTTAAAGCACCTGGTATTCCTAGGCAGTCTCTCATCCAAGTACTAACCAGACCTAAACCTGCTAAGATTCAGAGATCGGGCATTGACTCTTTTTTTTTTTTTTTTGCAAGATTATTTTATAAATCGTGAAATTTTCCAAAAAGTTTAAAGCACCTGGTATTCCCAGGCAGTCTCTCATCCAAGTACTAACCAGACCTAAACCTGCTAAGATTCAGAGATCGGGCATTGAATCTATTTTTTAGCAAAATTATTATATACTAAGTGAAACATTTCCAAAAAGCTTAAAGCACCTGGTATTCCTAGGCAGTTTCTCATCCAAGTACTCACCAGACCTAAACCTGCTAAGATTCAGAGATCGGGCATTGACTTTTTTTTTTTTTTTTTTTTTGCAAGATTATTTTATAAATCGTGAAATTTTCCAAAAAGTTTAAAGCACCTGGTATTCCCAGGCAGTCTCTCATCCATGTACTAACCAGGCCCAAACCTGCTAATATTCAGAGATCGGGCATTGACTCTATTTTTTGGCAAAATTATTATATACTAAGTGAAACGTTTCCAAAAAGCTTACAGCACCTGGTATTCCTAGGCAGTCTCTCATCCAAGTACTAACCAGACCTAAACCTGCTAAGATTCAGAGATCGGGCATTGAATCTATTTTTTAGCAAAATTATTATATACTAAGTGAAACATTTCCAAAAAGCTTAAAGCACCTGGTATTCCTAGGGAGTCTCTCATCCAAGTACTAACCAGACCTAAACCTGCTAAGATTCAGAGATCGGGCATTGAATCTATTTTTTAGCAAAATTATTATATACTAAGTGAAAAGTTTCCAAAAAGCTTACTGCACCTGGTATTCCCAGGCGGTCTCCCATCCAAGTACTAACCCGGCCCAAACCTGCTTAGCTTCCGAGAGCGGATGAGATCGGATATAGCCAGGTTGGTATGGCCGTAAGCGAAGACTGCTGCAAAGAGAGGGCTATTTAAAGAGCAGCCCATCTAATCGCCAGTACATTATATAAGTAGGAAAGAAAACCCAAAAGCTTAAAGCACCTGGTATTCCTAGGCAGTCTCTCATCCAAGTACTAACCAGACCTAAACCTGCTAAGATTCAGAGATCGGGCATTGAATCAATTTTTTTAGCAAAATTATTATATACTAAGTGAAACATTTCCAAAAAGCTTAAAGAACCTGGTATTCCTAGGCAGTCTCTCATCCAAGTACTAACCAGACCTAAACCTGCTAAGATTCAGAGATCGGGCATTGACTCTTTTTTTTTTTTTTTTGCAAGATTATTTTATAAATCGTGAAATTTTCCAAAAAGTTTAAAGCACCTGGCATTCCCAGGCAGTCTCTCATCCATGTACTAACCAGGCCCAAACCTGCTAATATTCAGAGATCGGGCATTGACTCTATTTTTTGGCAAAATTATTATATACTAAGTGAAACGTTTCCAAAAAGCTTACAGCACCTGGTATTCCCAGGCTGTCTCCCATCCAAGTACTAACCAGGCCCAAAACTGCTTAGCTTCCGAGAGCAGACGAGATCGGACATAGCCAGGTTGGTATGGCCGTAAGTGAAGACTGCTGCAAAGAGAGGGCTATTTAAAGAGCAGCCCATCTAATCGCCAGTACATTATATAAGTAGGAAAGAAAACCCAAAAGCTTAAAGCACCTGGTATTCCTAGGCAGTCTCTCATCCAAGTACTAACCAGACCTAAACCTGCTAAGATTCAGAGATCGGGCATTGAATCTATTTTTTAGCAAAATTATTATATACTAAGTGAAACATTTCCAAAAAGCTTAAAGCACCTGGTATTCCTAGGCAGTTTCTCATCCAAGTACTCACCAGACCTAAACCTGCTAAGATTCAGAGATCGGGCATTGACTTTTTTTTTTTTTTTTTTTTTTTTGCAAGATTATTATATAAATCGTGAAATTTTCCAAAAAGTTTAAAGC
Organism: Carassius auratus; assembly: GCF_003368295.1. Taxonomy (NCBI): domain Eukaryota; kingdom Metazoa; phylum Chordata; class Actinopteri; order Cypriniformes; family Cyprinidae; genus Carassius; species Carassius auratus. The sequence goes on along the minus strand of NW_020525450.1, from coordinate 9,132 downwards.
ACCTGGTATTCCCAGGCAGTCTCCAAACCATGTACTAACCAGGCCCAAACCTGCTAATATTCAGAGATCAGGCATTGACTCTATTTTTTGGCAAAATTATTATATACTAAGTGAAAAGTATCCAAAAAGCTTACAGCACCTGGTATTCCCAGGCGGTCTCCCATCCAAATACTAACCAGGCCCAAACCTGCTTAGCTTCCGAGAGCAGACGAGATCGGGCATAGGCAGGTTGGTATGGCCATGAGCGAAGACTGCTGCAAAGAGAGGGCTATTTAAAGACCATCCCATCTAATCGCCAGTACATTATATAAGTAGGAAAGAAAACCCAAAAGCTTAAAGCACCTGGTATTCCTAGGCAGTCTCTCATCCATGTACTAACCAGACCTAAACCTGCTAAGATTCAGATATCGGGCATTGACTTTTTTTTTTTTTTGCAAGATTATTATATAAATCGTGAAATTTTCCAAAAAGTTTAAAGCACCTGGTATTCCCAGGCAGTCTCCAAACCATGTACTAACCAGGCCCAAACCTGCTAATATTCAGAGATCGGGCATTGACTCTATTTTTTGGCAAAATTATTATATACTAAGTGAAAAGTTTCCAAAAAGCTTACAGCACCTGGTATTCCCAGGCGGTCTCCCATCCAAGTACTAACCAGGCCCAAACCTGCTTAGCTTCCGAGAGCAGACGAGATCGGGCATAGCCAGGTTGGTATGGCCGTAAGCGAAGACTGCTGCAAAGAGAGGGCTATTTAAAGACCAGCCCATCTAATCACCAGTATATTATATAAGTAGCAAAGAAAACCCAAAAGCTTAAAGCACCTGGTATTCCTAGGCAGTCTCTCATCCAAGTACTAACCAGACCTAAACCTGCTAAGATTCAGATATCGGGCATTGACTTTTTTTTTTTTTGCAAGATTATTATATAAATCGTGAAATTTTCCAAAAAGTTTAAAGCACCTGGTATTCCCAGGCAGTCTCCTATCCATGTACTAACCAGGCCCAAACCTGCTAATATTCAGAGATCGGGCATTGACTCTATTTTTTGGCTAAATTATTATATACAAAGTGAAAAGTTTCAAAAAATCTTAAAGCACCTGGTATTCCTAGGCAGTCTCTCATCCAAGTACTAACCAGACCTAAACCTGGTAAGATTCAGAGATCGGGCATTGAATCTATTTTTTAGCAAAATTATTATATACTAAGTGAAACATTTCCAAAAAGCTTAAAGCACCTGGTATTCCTAGGCAGTTTCTCATCCAAGTACTCACCAGACCTAAACCTGCTAAGATTCAGAGATCGGGCATTGACTCTATTTTTTGGCAAAATTATTATATACTAAGTGAAAAGTTTCCAAAAAGCTTAAAGCACCTGGTATTCCCAGGCGGTCTCCCATCCCAGTACTAACCAGGCCCAAACCTGCTTAGCTTCCGAGAGCAGACGAGATCGGACATAGCCAGGTTGGTATGGCCGTAAGCGAAGACTGCTGCAAAGAGAGGGCTATTTAAAGAGCAGCCCATCTAATCGCCAGTACATTATATAAGTAGGAAAGAAAACCCAAAAGCTTAAAGCACCTGGTATTCCTAGGCAGTCTCTCATCCAAGTACTAACCAGACCTAAACCTGCTAAGATTCAGAGATCGGGCATTGAATCTATTTTTTAGCAAAATTATTATATACTAAGTGAAAAGTTTCCAAAAAGCTTAAAGCACCTGGTATTCCTAGGCAGTTTCTCATCCAAGTACTCACCAGACCTAAACCTGCTAATATTCAGAGATCGGGCATTGACTTTATTTTTTGGCAAAATTATTATATACTAAGTGAAAAGTTTCCAAAAAGCTTACAGCACCTGGTATTCCCAGGCAGTCTCCCATCCAAGTACTAACCAGGCCCAAACCTGCTTAGCTTCCGAGAGCGGACGAGATCGGATATAGCCTTTTTTTTTTTTTTTTTTTTTTTTTTATTAAGAAATTTCAATCAATAAAATACAATAGATTAAGCACAATCAATAGAAAATACAGAGCATCGTCTTTACACATCTCTACATTACACCTCTTTCCTTTACATAGATAATTTAAAATACTCTTCCACATTCTGGCAACTTCCACATTAAATCTTTTAAAACACAACAGACCTTTGGGGTAAAAACATCATAAAAAGAGTCTAACATATTTACACCTTTAAAGTAAGCATACAGTCTTTCGATATATAATTCTGTTTTTCTTTTAAACACACTCCAAACATCCAACACAATTTTTTCCTTTTTAGCCACAGTTCTTCTGTCCCATATTGCACTTTTCATTAGCATTACACACAGATTAATGAAACTTTTGTTTTTACACTTTTTTTCCCAACCAAACATGACAACTCTATTCCATTCCATTATATTTTCATCCCACTCCTCAGTCACATCTTTGATTAAACATTTACATTTCCTTAAAAAGTCCTCTAGGTCTCTACAATGTAAAAACATATGTAAAATCCACTCTTCCTCTTCCTGGCACACTTTACACAGAGCATTTTCTTCCATTCCTATTTTATTTAAAATTACATCAGTAAAAACCACTTTATGCCTTATAAAATACTCCAAACATTCCAATTTGGTTTCCACACATTTCCCCGTCATGTTTCTCCATATACACTCTTTTTTTAAATCTTTGAATTTCTGCACCCAGTATCCATTTACAATCGGCTCTTTAAAAACATCATCTCTAAAAGCACAATAAATCATTTTCACAGTACATTCCTTAAAATCATACATTTTTTCCCCAAACTTCACATGAATACATTTCTCTTTTGGCTCTCCTTCCATACTTTCTATTCTTTTTATCCACTCTTTAGGTATTGCATTTTTAATGATTTCATATTTATTTTTTATTTCTTGTTCACTGTAATCCTCTTTTGCCTCCTCCATTGCATCTACAATAAATTGTGTCGGTAAAAACCCTTCTTTAAATTCATACAAAACATCTCTCACTCTTGTTATCCCCACATCCATCCATTTTTTTAAAAACAATTCTTTGTCTTGTTTTAAAATGTTTTTGTTTAAAAAGAGAGGTTGATTTAAAATGTTTTCTCTCCCATGTGGATCATACTCAACTTTGTCTAAAAATTTTCCCCAGGCACTAAACATTTCCCTATAAAACTCTGGTAAGCACTCTGTCATCCAATTCTTAGCTTTCATCCATAAAATCCCATCCCCCATGTTAAAATCCCCACATTTGTTTAAAAAATATTCCATTGTCTTTTCCCATGCTGCTTTGTGACCATCATCTAGATATTTTTTTACTATTTTAACTCTTAAGCTATTTTTTCTCTGTTCAACATCAATTAATCCCATCCCTCCTTTCCCTACTTCTCCTATTAATGTACTGTATGCAATTCTTGACGGTTTACCATTCCATAAAAAATCTAAAAAACATTTTTTCAACCTTTTCTCCACCCACACTGGCATAGCAGTCACATATAAAACATACCACAACTTTGACACCATTAACACATTTAAAATTAAAACCTTCCCTTTTAAACTTAAAGTCCTCAATTTCCAAAAATTTAACCTTCTTTCAATTCCTCCTACTATTTCTTCCCACGTTTTTTCTTTAACATTCCTTTCATCTTTTCCCATTAGAACACCTAAAATCATTATTTCTTTTGTTTCTTTAAAATGAAAATAATCAGTTAAAACATTTACTCCTCCAAATCTCACATATGTTGTTTTTTCTTCATTTAACTTGCCTCCTGATCCCCTACAAAACATCTGTACTACTTCCATTACTTTATTAACACTCTCTATATCCTTAACTATTATTGTTGTATCATCTGCATATTTAAATATTTTTTCATTTCCCCCACTTCCTTCAATGTTTATCCCTCTTATGTCTTCATCTATTTTAACAACTAATCCCAATGGTTCTGCAACTAAAGAATATAAAAGCGCCGATAATGGACATCCTTGTCTTATTGACCTAGTAATTTTAAAACATTCTGTTAAAAAACCGTTACACTGTATTCTTGTTATTGCTCCCCTGTATAAAATTGTAATCCACTTGACAAAATTATCCCCAAACCCGTACCTTCTTAAAATTCCAAATAAATAATCATGCTCCACTCTATCAAAGGCCTTTTCAAAATCCAAACTAATAACATATCCTTTTTTGTTTTTTTCTTTCATATATCTTATCCTATCTATTATACTTAAAGTAGTATCCGCTATATCTTTCCCTTTTACTCCATACACTTGATTTGTTTTAATTATGGTTGGCATTACCTCTTTCAATCTATTGGCTAAAACTTTTGTTAAAATTTTCAAATCTGTATTCAGCATTGTAATTGGTCTATAATTTTTTAGGTCTACTTTATCTCCTTTTCTTTTATATATCAACTTTATTAATCCCATCCCCATTCTCTGATTCATTTCCTCTTTTTTAAAAATGTCTTCATATACTTCTTTTAAAATACTGGTTAAAAAATCTTTAAAAACTATATAAAATTCACTCCCCAAACCATCTATACCTGGACTTTTATTTTTGTTTAATTCACTTATTGCTCTTTTTATCTCTTCTTCTCTTATCTCTTCATCACAGTCTTTTTTGTCTACTTCTCCTACTGTTGTTTTTATTTGATTTAGTAACTCCAATTTCTCTTCTTCTTTCAACCCCTCAGTACTAAACAGATTTTCATAATATGCTTTTACTTCTTTTAATATTTCCTCATTTGTTTCCACCACTACACCATTTTTCCCTCTTATTTCTTTAATCATTCCAGCTTTCCCTCTTATTTTTTCTAGATCAAAGAAAAACTTTGTACATTTTTCACCCTCCACCGTATATTTAGCTTTACTCCTTAGTCTTGCACCTTCATATTTTTTCTCTTCCATGTCTTTCAATAATCCCTCCAATTCTTTTATTTTTTGTATATCTTTCCCATTGTCATTTAATTCCTTTTCCAATTTTTCTCTTATTTCTCTCTCCTTCTTCCTCTTACACATCTGTATTAATTTGCAATATTTTATTGTGAATTTTTTTACTAAATATTTAACATTTTCCCACCATATCCTTTTATCTTCACTGTACATTTCATTCTCCTTTTCTTTTTCAATAATTTCTTTAATACTTAACACATACTCCTCATTCTTCAAAACCTCTACATTTAAAACCCATACACCCGGCCCTCTTTTCACTGAACTCCAGTCTACTTGTATAAAAAGTGGTTTATGGTCACTTAAGCTTGATTCTACATATTCCATGTTACCAATAAAACCTTCAATGTTCCTTGTACACAAAATAAAATCAATCCTTGTCTTACACATAAAATTCCCTACTAATTGCCTCCTTGAATATTCTTTCTTTTCTTCATTTCTTTCTCTCCATACATCAATCATATTATTTTCTTCCATTAATAATTTCAGTTCTTTTCTTCCTTTATCATTTTTAAAAACCATTCCCTCACCAATTTCTAATTTACTGAAAACTGTATTAAAATCACCCATCATAATAACTTCTTTATGCTTTTTTAAAAAATCTCTTAATACATTAAAATATTCCTTCTTTTTATTTTCTACAGTCGGTGCATGAATATTAACTACAATAACTTTTTTCTCCTCATACTCCATTTCAACCGCAATACATTTCCCATCTATGTCATTATATATTGTTTTACATGATACCCCACAGTTTTCTTTTATTAAGATCGCAACACCTCTTCCCAGCCCTCCCATCACCATTGTTATAAAAAATCTCTCCACTCCACCTTTTTCTTATTTCATTCATGTACTCTTCCCTCCAGTTAGTTTCTTGTAATAAAATCACATCCTCTCTTTTACACATTTCTTTCACCTTTTCAAATTTACCCATGTCCATCAGTCCCCTTGCATTAAAAGTAACACAACTTAAAACCATTAAAAGAAATAAAAATAAATACCTAAAAAACATTATTTATCTTCTCCCTCCAGCACTCTTAACACTTCATATCTGTTTACACTTTTTACTCGGCCCCTTGTCATTAACTTTTTTCTTACATTTTCCACATTTGGTTTTACCTTTAATGTTCTCCTTCTACTTTGTCCTCTCTCTCCTCTGTCTTTTCCCATGTTGTCCATCCTTGTTTCTTTCTTCACTGCCAATTTCTTTGTTTTGATCATGCATTCCTTGTCCATCACTCTCCACATTATCCAAAAGATTTTTAAAACTGTCCGATATTTCCATTTCTGTCCATTGAGTATTCTGTTCTACTGTTTGTTCCTCATCCATAAAATTATTTTTCCTTCTTCTTCTTTCTCTTGGTTGCCTGTTCCTCCTCCTGTTTCCTTCTGTGGTAATCCTTCATCCCCTTGTCCTTCATCAGTATCTCCTTCCTCTTCAGTGTTTCCTTCATGCACCTGTCCGTCCACCTGATGCTCCAGACCTCCTTCCTCTCCCTCCATCCAACACTCACACTTATTTAAATTTTTGACACTTCGGGCATCTGACCGCGTTGCAGTCCCTTGCGAAATGTCCCCTTTCCTCGCACTTGTGACACTTAAATTCAGGGCATTCTTTAAGCAGGTGATCTGGGCTCATGCACAGCTTACAGGTCTTCACCTGGTGGCTGTGCATCACCCTAAAGTACTGCGGCCCTTCTGCTGTTTCCAGCTTTGTGCTGTAGGGCAATGATGCCACCTCCTTGGGGAATCGCACTTTTAAAAACCTTGTTCCATCCTCTATTTCAGTGCCCGGGTAGCATCTTCTTTTTAATTTTGATATGGGATTAACTCCCCATCCCTCCAATTTTCTAAAAATGTCTTTATCATCAAGGTAGACGGGCAGGTGCATGAAGGAAACAACATAATCTCTATTTGCAGTTTCTTTATTTCACAGTTCACTCCTTTAATTAACAATCCCTCAGTCAGTTCATCACATGTTTCTTCTTTTTCCATGGTCAGTTCATATTCCTTTCCTTGTCTTGGCCTTAGTGCTAAGATTTTCCCATATCCACATTTGTCCGTCACCGCTTTAATAATATCCACAGCTCTCACCTCATTTACGTTCTCCACATTCACAATCACAGTTGCCTCTTTTAAGTATTTCCTTTCACCAAATTATCTCTTGCATCTTGTTTTTTACCGTGTCCTGCTCGTTGTCGATACTCCAGTCCAGGGTCGTTTGCCATGCGTGTCTCTCAGCCAGTCCAGTGTCGTTTGCCTTACGTGTCTCTCCAGCCAATCTAGTGTCGTTTGCCATACGTGTCTCTCCAGCCAGTCCAGTGTCGTTTGCCTTACGTGTCTCTCCAGCCAATCCAGTGTCGTTTTGCCCATGCGTGTCTCTCCAGCCAGTCCAGTGTCGTTTGCCATGCGTGTTTCTCCAGCCAGTCCAGTGTCGTTTGCCAATAATCCATCCATTGTAAAAAAAATACAAACAAAAAATTAACCACCCTCCAGCCAGCAAGATGCTGCTGTTAGGTGGTTTAAAACTGAAAAACCACACAAAAAATAAACTAAAAGTCCAAAAACAACTCACAAAACAAACACTAACAGAAAAATCAAAATGGAGGAGAGCCTTCCTCTCCAAACTGCCAGCCAACACTTCCTGTAGCTCTCTAGCGCCCTCAGGTTGTATGGCCGGTAAGCGAAGACTGCTGCAAAGAGAGGGCTATTTAAAGAGCAGCCCATCTAATCGCCAGTACATTATATAAGTAGGAAAGAAAACCCAAAAGCTTAAAGCACCTGGTATTCCTAGGCAGTCTCTCATCCAGTACTAACCAGACCTAAACCTGCTAAGATTCAAGAGATCGGGCATTTGAATCTATTTTTTAGCAAAATTATTATATTACTAAGTGAAACATTTCCAAAAAAGCTTAAAGCACCTGGTATTCCTAGGCAGTCTCTCATTCCAAGTACTAACCAGACCTAAACCTGCTAAGATTCAGAGATCGGGCATTGAATCTATTTTTTAGCAAAAATTATTATATACTAAGTGAAACATTTCCAAAAAGCTTTAAAGCACCTGGTATTCCTAGGCAGTCTCTCATCCAAGTACTAACCAGACCTAAACCTGCTAAGATTCAGAGATCGGGCATTGGGACTCTTTTTTTTTTTTTTTTTTTTTTTTTTTTGCAAGATTATTTTATAAATCGTGAAATTTTCCAAAAAGTTTAAAGCACCTGGTATTCCCAGGCAGTCTCTCATCCAAGTACTAAACCAGACCTAAACCTGCTAAAGATTCAGAGATCGGGCATTGAATCTATTTTTTAGCAAAATTATTATATACTAAGTGAAACATTTCCAAAAAGCTTAAAGCACCTGGTATTCCTAGGCAGTTTTCTCATCCAAGTACTCACCAGACCTAAACCTGCTAAGATTCAGAGATCGGGCATTGACTTTTTTTTTTTTTTTTTTTTTTGCAAGATTATTTTATAAATCGTGAAATTTTCCAAAAAGTTTAAAGCACCTGGTATTCCCAGGCAGTCTCTCATCCATGTACTAACCAGGCCCAAACCTGCTAATATTCAGAGATCGGGCATTGACTCTATTTTTTGGCAAAATTATTATATACTAAGTGAAAAGTTTCCAAAAAGCTTACAGCACCTGGTATTCCCAGGCGGTCTCCCATCCAAGTACTAACCAGGCCCAAACCTGCTTAGCTTCCGAGAGCAGACGAGATCGGGCATAGCCAGTTTGGTATGGCCGTAAGCGAAGACTGCTGCAAAGAGAGGGCTATTTAAAGACCAGCCCATCTAATCGCCAGTACATTATATAAGTAGGAAAGAAAACCCAAAAGCTTAAAGCACCTGGTATTCCTAGGCAGTCTCTCATCCAAGTACTAACCAGACCTAAACCTGCTAAGATTCAGAGATCGGGCATTGAATTTTTTTTTTTAGCAAAATTATTATATACTAAGTGAAATTTTCCAAAAAGCTTAAAGCACCTGGTATTCCCAGGCAGTCTCCATCCAAGTACTAACCAGGCCCAAACCTGCTAAGATTCAGAGATCGGGCATTGACTCTATTTTTTGGCAAAATTATTATATACTAAGTGAAAATTTCCAAAAAGCTTAAAGCACCTGGTATTCCTAGGCAGTCTCTCATCCATGTACTAACCAGACCTAAACCTGCTAAGATTCAGAGATCGGGCATTGACTTTTTTTTTTTTTTTTTTTTTT
>NW_020525449.1:22500-66968 GCF_003368295.1 Carassius auratus | reverse complement strand
TTGCTTACCAACAGGTCCTCTGCAGTGAATGGGTGCAATCAGAATAAGAGTCCAAACAGCTGATAAAAACATCAAAATAATCCACAACACGAAAATCTGCTGTTTTGTAGGATACAAAACCATTACTTCTGTCCAAAATCCATAATATCACTTTTCCAAATACAGTATGACCACCGTCATATTTGTATAGAACTGTTTGGGACTGTTTTTGCTTGATCGGTGCTTAATCTGTGCAGATTTCTTTCCTGATTCAGGTCACATGACTAGTTCACCAGAGAAACCAAATTATAGATAGAAGACTTATTTGATAGACTGGAGTCATGTGGATTATTGTGGATTATTGTGATGTTTTTATCAGCTGTTTGGACCTTTATTCTGAACGGCACCCATTCACTGCAGAGGATCCATTGGTGAGTAAACGATGTAATACTAAATTCCTCCAAATCTGTTCTAATCTTGGATGGCTTGAGGGTACATTGAAGAACTCTTTTGTCTATACAATGAAAGTCAATGGGTCAACAAAACAACTTTGCACTCCATTGACATAAAAATATAATTTTTGTGTTCTGCAAAAGGAAATTCATACGGTTTACAAGAAATTTGCATGAATTGAGCTTCCTTTTTGCAGCATTGTTGCCATTTATTGCGCCGATAAATCTGATGAATTGCTCTGCACTTGCATTGGGTTACATAACACAGTTTAATGCCAATAGCTGTTTATTCCACACTTAAGATAAAAGCAGTTCAATGGCACATGCATCCTGGTCGATCCCCTTTGCTCGTGCTGATGTACCTTAATTGCATGGTACCATTAAAGCAGCAAAGGCTCAGCTAATCAGGTTGGTCCATTCTTTATTATCTGCAGCGGGCCTCATTATGCCATCATCAGCATCAGTCAATAGTCAGGTTTCTTTAGGGGTGAGCTCTGACCCTGGGATCAAAGAGCTATTGTTAAAGAGCTAATCAACTCAACTAACCTTTGACCTCCCTCTGGTTAATAAGTACAAGAACATGAGGCACGTCTTACACTGTTTTCAAATCTGAATTATTCCAAACTATTGATCAGAAGTGTACGTGAGCTAAAATGGTTTTGCATTCAGTCTGAAAATAAAAAGAACAAAGAAATAATAAATAGCCATTTCGAAACTGGACTAGATCTTCACAGTGTCATTATCTCAGATGTGCGAGCATTATTAAACTCTGTTATGCCATCAAACAATCTCATTAAAATGCTTAATATGGAAACATTGCAACAATATCAAGTTAAAAAGGTCAATATAATTCATTACAACAGAAGTAAAGCCGCAGGAGCCTCTGGATCACCTGTCGGGGCGAGATGAGACAAAAGACGCCAGATGCCCTCTCTGTCAGCATTCTGTTCTGTCCTCAATCAATCAATTAAATCAATGTTTCAATTACAGGAACACTGTACACAGACACTCACATGTGGACGTGAGGGGCTGGAAGCGGCTCTGGTTAATGTTGTAGTGGGTGAAGGCCTGGGTTGGGTTGGAGCTGTACTCATCCACGGAGATGGTGACTTTTCCCCTGGGAGGATATTTTGCGAGCCATGGCACCTCCGGATGGGACATGAGCAGGTCACAGCGGTGCAGTGCAGATCCGGGGAACAAGCATCCTTTAGTCCCAAGGCTTGGATCTGAGTCACCAAATACAGAGACACCAAGATGCAAAACGTTAATGATGCTAATCCAAATACAGTTAAACGAGATGGCACGGAGTATTTTCAAATTTGTATTTCAATGATTTTGTGTTCACTCACAAAATGTTTGAATCCTCTCCCAAAAACCAGCATCTGTTCACATATTTTAGGATTATTTTGCACAATTTTGCGTTGCCTTGAGAAATGTTGGTGATTGAAATAAATGAGCTGGGAGGAAAATATATTGAATTTCTTTTTCAACAGTGTAAAATTTCTCAGGGAATGCAATACTTTTGTGAGAAAAAAGTTTTTGTAAGCAACCTTTTGCATATCAGTTTTTTTTTCCCCCACCATCATCATGTCAAGTTATTTTCATACCAATTCAAGCAAGATTTTTACTCCAGTATTAATTTTATGAGCATAAACCCTTTCATAGATATCTAGAAGTTTAGGAGTTACCAAAGAAAAGGCTCTGAAGAACATAGAATCTGAAAGAACAAAAGAGCTGAATAGCAGTCAACTAAAAATACAGCATTATATATTACACTGTAGCTAAATATAATGGCTAACTAGTCCCACAGAAGTAGTAACACAGATTTACTGATATTTATATTAATATGAGTTGTGCTTCGCGTTGGGGTCCTTACCACCCCTATCAAGAGTATATTTTGTGATAATGACAATCTAATTAACTATCATCCCATACATAACATTCTTAAAAAATGTTTTCTGAGGCCGAAAATCTATACTCTGCTTCCTGTTCTCGCAAAATGGATTTCCAACTGTCAAATGCACCTTTCCCACAATGCTTTACAGACGTCTGCCTATAACAAAGAGAAAAGCTCCATTCATTTTTTTTTAAAATATGTATACATAAAAATAATGTCTATTTATCGATCTTTTGGTCGCGTTAATGCGTTCTATAGGTAATTAAACACATACTCAAGATTGTTTAAAAATCATATCTCCCTCCATTGTTACCTGCAGTCATTTATTTTTGTTCAGCTGCACCGCCTCACACCGTCTCTGGCGGGCTAACCTTTTGCCATAAACTTGAACTTTTCGCACCCTCCCTGGACGACTTCAAACCGGCCACATTAATAACACTTATGACCAACAGCTGGCAGCCTCTGACTCCATATAATTATCTGAAACTGGCGTCCGACTGCACGGGGTAAGTCTGTATTGAATTGTACGGGTAATGCGAAATGTGTTATGCTTACAATGAGGCAGCTAAATCAAAAACGTTGTCCAAAAAGCATAAAGAACCCTTTCATAACGCATAATCTGTGCGCAAAGCAAGACAGAAGCACATAAAATCCGATAAATATAGCCAGTTTCCACATAATTCCTTTATTCAGACACCGAGCTGTAAACGTGAAAGAAACTTGACTGCGCGAAAATGTTACAACGTATGGTTGCAAAAAATGTTAAAATGGTATCCACTGCTCTTATGTAAAAAAATGTTCCATTGTATCCGAGGCAACGTTCTAAACGGTTTCCCTCGAACATGACAAACCAGCCACCTCTAACCCATTACGGCTTTGTGCCTCGCTATTTCCCCCCCCAGCGATCCTCTTCAAAAGCGACTTGAGTGTACCTTCTCTTTTTGGCCCAAAACCGCTCGGGGGTTGTCCGCTGATGTGTCAGACACGACGGTCATCGGATATCTCGGAAGCCGTGAGGGGTTGAGGTCGCAGCAGGCAGGGCAGAACCTTCGACCCCCGGGGTCTCTCTCCAGCACACTCACTGAAATGCGACAAGACGAGGAAGAAGGGAGTCAGGAGAGAGAGAGAGAACAGCCTCGATGTGGGAAGAGGGGGAGCCCGAGAGAAACGAGACGAGTGCAATGAGCGCTCGCTGCCACTGGGGTCAGAGAGCACAGCAGTCGAGTCGAGGGGTAAAAGACGAACGGCCATTGGGTGGCACCTTTAACCGGAAACGCACGCGATCGGTCAGACAGCCAATGATATTGACAGCTTTTTTTGCATACATTTTATAATGCAAATTGACTGTCATTCAGATAAGTTTTGTATTTGGATTGTATATGGTCTATTTTTATTAGCAACAGCTGGTCCATATGTTAGTTTGTCTTTATGGCCTAGACCAGGGGTTTTCAAAATTTCAAATTACACCCAAAATACGATTAAACTCCCCCCTAACCTCCATTAATGCATATATATATATATATATATATATATATATATATATATATATATATATATATATATATATATATATATATATACCCATTTCTACAATGTGATAAATATACCCGTATGACAATGATTTAACTACTTGTTTTTCCCAAAATTTAATAATTGGCTTTTGTATTTTTGTATCTAGCACATCAACTGTAACAGCCTATTTTATAATTTTTTTTTCCTTTTACTTTTCCAACTTGCTGGGCAACTTACTTGAAACATGTTAACACTACAAAATCTTCATCAGTTTAACGGAGTTCATAAAAGCAGGCAAGGCATCTGGCTGATAAGGACATCAGCGTCAGCGGCTGTGTCAACATTACAAAGGATTCAACTAATTTTTCTTCAGCAGCAAGATGGACTACTGTAACTGACTTCTTCATTGTGCTTATGCTTATGAAATATGAAATAACACATCTTCAGCTGGAACCAGTTTAATATTGCTTATTGCACTCTATTATTTTTTTCAATTTATGTCCATTTATTTACAACCTTTTTTTCTCTTTTTATTTTATTTGTAATATTTTAAATTATCTTTTTAACATTTTTTTTTTGCTGTTCACATTTATGTTCTCAAATGTTTATACTTGAATTTTATTTCTTATTTTCTTTATGATGCAAATGCACTTTGAAATACCATTGTGTATGAAAAACTATTATTATTTAATTATTTAATTAACGCAGTTACACCACTGAGTGACCACACTTAGCGACCAAACCTTCACATTTCCATGTGCACACTGAACCCTTGATTTTGTTCTTGCATGGGCACATTGTTATTTCAGACTGAGGTTGTGTGTGTGTGTGTGTGTGTGTGTGTGTGTGTGTGTGTGTGTGTGTGAGTGTGTGTGTGTGTGAGGAAGAAAGAGAGAGACAGAGAGAGAGAAATAGAAAGAGAAGAGGCATTCTTTGAAGAACAGAGGGTAAGGGAGGCAGGGAAAGCAAGCTAAACAAGAATTTCACTTCCATGGCAACCAGGCTGTTCAGGCTTCCGTGCCTTCTGTCATCCAGCTCTAAACTGACAGAGCCTGGCATCACCAGCACTGCTCTCTTGTCTGTTCTGCACAGGAGAGCGAGCATCAGATCATTACTGCTGTTTTCCATCCGGAGCCCAGTTGTATTGGTGTATGTGGGATTGTGCATGTGCTGGTGGGTGGGTGCTTTGGTTGGTTCTATAGCAATATTAGGTGCCTTTGTTGTGCATATTCATCCCTGAGCCTTTTTTAGAGGATAAAATATGTGATGAATGTTCTCAAAGAATGGACTGAGATCAAATCCTCTCATGTTAGGAGGATTCTCCCTCAGGAGATTTACCATATTCAGTATACAGAATTTTTGATGTTGTGCTGTTTGGATTCTGTTCAAAAGAGCTTTAAAAATGTATGCAAAAAAAGTATATATAAATAATGTATAAGGAAATAATATTCTGTGAATGTAAAACGTATTTTTAATAAATTTTTACATTTATAATTTTAGTAATTTAATCCCTGATTGATATAAAAAAAACACTTTATGTCACTCTATGGATGTTAAATTAGCTGTATAGTGACTTGAAGTATTAGGTCAACATTCATAGAGCACTACATTTATAGCAGTAAGAAGGCCACTCAAAATACAGTACAGTAAAACCAAACTCTTTTTAAAACATGACCTCTGTCTGACCTCCAAAGTAATGAATAAGGGAACAAATCCATAATCTAGAAAGGATGAATCAATAGACACTAATTTCACATAATGCAGAGGGCTTTGGGTCCTCAGCAGTAGTCACCAGGCATTTGCTGTCCCCAGCAGAGTCCTCAAACTGGAGCAGCTTGCCATGAGTTCCCCCTTATGAAATGAATTTAATTCTGGAAGCTGGGGTAATTAAAAAAAAAGGGCAGCACAGGTCCAGACTTCCTTGAACCCTTTTTTTCTGACAGTGACACATTCATTTCACTCTACGACTGCTGCTGATTGAAACCAGATCATTCTTTATGCTACGAATTGCTAGTATTTGACATTTGAGGGATTAAAATAAAAAAGGCTACAACCGATTTTGTATTAGTTATGCATTTAAGTATAAATCACACTGAAAGACATCTGGGTTTATTTTACTTTATACCACGTGAAATAATGCTGAATATGAAATGAAAATGCATGTCTGTCATTGACTGGTATAGAGTTTGATATTGATTGTGCAACCCAGCTAACCCAGTTCATTCGTCTTTCATAAACATGAATATTTGTCAATATGTCAAAGGTGACATGACGCTGTCACTTCCTGGGCCTTTGGAACTCTGGTACACAGTTTAACCCCACTGGAGGAGGAAAACATAGTGCCCTTTGACCTTTTTAATAATTACTTGAGGTCTGAGGAGCATAATAATGGGGCACTCGACTACACCAAAGAATAAGGACAGTGGGGGCTTTTCTCCAGCACATCTGTCAGTCATTGCAAACGACATATAGTCAATAGTACATGTGCATTTTCAGCATATAAATCAAAACAAAAGGAAGTGTACAGTATTATCAAGGGGACAGTACCGGATAAATGAGGGTTATAAGAACTACTTACAAAACGAATATGTACAGAACATACACCCATCACTGATAATGTACAGTAGGCGCTGTTTACTTTGGCTGTCTGTACTGCAAATTGGTTTTGAAGTTAGCTAATCATTAGAAGAGATTCCCTCAAGCTTTTCTCACATTATTGATGCTGCTTTCCAAACCAAACAAATCCATTGTGTCACTTGGTTTGCAACATAATAACTATTTCAAAGATTATCATGCTCATACCTAATGATAAGAAGTCCCAAGTTGTACTACTGAATGTGAATACCATTAAATTAAATTAAAATTATTCATTTAGCAGACGTTTTATCCAAAGTGACTTACAGTGCATTCAGGCTATAATTTTTAACCTATCATGTGTTACCGGGAATCGAACCCCCAACCATGCGCTTGATAGCGCAATGCTCTACCAACTGAGCTACAGGAACACTATTAACCCTTAAACCTTAACAACCATCTAGTGAGACCCTAGTCACCACCAAGAACATTTTAACAACTGTATAGCAATACGCTAGCATAGCGGCAGCTTTGCATAGGGTGACCATATGAGCCATTTTCCCAGGATGCGTCATTGCCAGGATTTCCATATAATTTGCATAAAACATCCAAAGTAGTTTGACCAATAACATGCAGGTACGTTACATAATCAACCAATCATATCATGTGAGAAGGTCAGATCTACAGAGAACGATCAAAGCAATGCAAATACACATACATGTTAGGTGTTTGTTTGTTCATTCAACTTGAAGCGTTGCTGTGCACCGATCATTGTATGACACCGAAGTATCAAGTGAGTGATTTGAATGGATAAGGAGCCATCTGCTCTGCTCTCTATAGCTCTTATGAATGTGATACAATGATCGATCTGCACAGCACAAACCTGGATATTTTAGGCAATATAAAAATCCTGCCAAGGACGCGTCCTGGGAAAATGGCTCATATGGCCACCCTAGCTTTGCACAGCCAAGCACCCCTCACAGTTTATTCAGAAAGTGTAAATAAACCACCTAGCAAACACCCTAGCAACTGCCTAGCAAAACCCTAACACCAACTTACAAGACCCTAGCATAGTACTGGCTTTTCACAGACAAGCACAACTCACAATTTTTTCAGAAAGTGTAAAGCAACAACATAGTTACAGCCTAGCACCAAACTAAAACACCAAAGCAACCATCTAAAAATGCCTAGCAACTACCCAGAACACCACAGCAGCTGCATAGCAACACCCTAGAAACCACACACAACACCCTAGCATAGCGCCAGCTTTGGCACTGAAAAGCACCACTTACAATTTTACAATTTCTTCAGAAAGCGTAAAGCAACCTCAAAGAAGACCCTAGCAACTGTGAAACACTGTCCTAGCAACCATATAGAACACCATGGCAACTGCATAGCAATGCACAGGCAACAAGCTACAAGATTCTTGCATTGTGGTGACCGATTCTGTACAGGAAATCACTACATAAGACTAATGGGATACATTAAGTAGGACAATCCTTTCCCTTCCTCCGTTAAATCAAGCAATTAGCAAAACAACTTTAATGAGAATTGCAGTAAATGTTCTTCCCCAAAGAGATTTCGTTCGCTGAGATGTAAAAACAGAGTTTAAATATATACAGGGCCTGACCTTACAAATGTGTCTTGACTTATAATAGGGCTGCGCTCTCTCTCTGACATTTATCACATCTTTGGAAATTTAAAGGTCTTAAAAGAAGTGTTCAACCAATTCCAAATTTTCACCCTTTTTTCCACAACATCTGATGGGTTTGATATGGCAACAGAAAGTAATTCTTGTCCAGCAAATGAAGTATTGATTTGTGTCTCTTTGGCCTTGCTATCACCTTGTCCTCAACCCTGAGATACACTGACTTGTTTCTGTAGGCTTGGGAGCAGGGAGAGAGCGACAGTGTCTCGGTAAAAAGCTTATTTAGACCTCAACCTTGTTTCCACCCTTTCTCAGGACCTCTGTCTCTCTCAATCTCCAATTCAATTAATTCTTCTGTCATCAGTCACAGATGTTGCCAGAGCAGGTTTATCAAAGGCTATAGTTCTTGCTGTCTTCCACGAAGGATGGACATACTTAATATTTGCTCAAATTAAAGAATTGAATTTTATTAAACACTATCAGTCCTGTCACACATGTAAATATCTCCGGACAGCATGCGTTTAGGACCACCTAAAACATTCATGAATTTTAATGCCTCACTTCTAATATGTGTTTCAAGTAGGGGAGCTTGTGAAGCAGTAGAGATTACTGCAATGATATGCATCTCTTTGTGTCATCAATTTCCGGGTGCTGTTGACAAATGTCGGGTTATTATGTGCTCCCACTGGCGAAGCCGCGAATGAACTGCCTTGTCGAGACTCGCTGACAGCTCAGACAGGAGCTTTGTTTGAGGAATTATTGTATTCAGTTTCACATCAGTAACAAACTCTCTTTCTGTGTCATAAAAACAGTGATAACGGGACAGATTTTATGGCTATGCCCCTCCGTGGCCGTCGTTCAGATGGCCTCATGAATTTGGATAGAATGAGACAAAGCAAAGGATGCTTTTGTGTTCCGCCTGTGAAATAAGAATACAGTTTGGTTGTGGTCAAACGGAGACATGGCTCAAGTTATAACAAATCATCTATAGCCTATGTTCTTTATTATACAACAATTCTGGTTCTTCAATCTGACTGGTATACTAAGAGAATAGCTTATGTATATAGATAGATAGATAGATAGATAGATAGATAGATATTCCAACATCACTGTGTTTGCATGTTTCAAGACTAGCATGAGCTTTCTGCAGGTTACATTGTTACACCAAAAGGTGTTGATGAGCGACTGTCTTTATCAATTTATTCATTTCACAAATTCATTCAAGCAATGATTAATTCAATGATTCATGAGTCATTGAATCAATCGTTTTTCGAAACACTGATTCACTTGGGTCGTTATAAATAAATTCACTTAAATAATTACCCTCAAAAATTTTTTTTGTCATATTATCATTATTAATAGTGTTTGTTGTAATTATATATAAGGATGATGATGATGATGATGATGATGATGAAAGTGAGTAGTTCTATAAAAAAAAAAAAAACAGCCGGACTATCTTTGTCTAATTTTTATTTTTTTTTCTACAGAAGAAAAAAATAATAATACTACAGGTTTGGAATGACATGATGATGAGTAACTGCTGTCAGAACTTTCATTATTGGCTGATCTATGCCTTTAAGGTTTCAAAATTCATAACCCAATTAATCATAAAATCCCGTAGGCCTAAAAGCAAGGACAAAGATGTGAATATTTATTATGTGGGATTTCAGGCCATCTGATCACACAGTCAGACTAAATCTGTAGAATTCCGGCAAATTTGAATAGAGGAGTCATGTTCAAGATCCCAGATGATGGATCTTCAGAAAGCCACAAGTAAACATGACACCTCTTCTCTGTCTTCTTGCTGTAATCCACAAATTAAACCCTTAATCAGAGTGATGATGACCCAAATCCCATTAACAGCCCTGAAAGCGGCTGTTGCTGAGCTTAATTAAAAATAAAGTTTACCCCGATCTCGCTGATCTCACTCAGCTCTCTAAGCAATGAACTTTGAATGACATAACTGTAAGTGATATTAAAGGATATTTATTCAATAGGATTTAAAAAAAATAAATGTATGTTATTGTTTTGTTCCATAAAATGTAAAGACTCGGGTCAACTGCTTTGTGTGTGTGTGTGTGTGTGTGTGTGTTTTCTCTGACGAATTCCACGGTATTATATGATGTCTGTTATATACCTCTCTGGCGCCACTTGCTGTTATATCATGAAGACAACACAAATAAATATATACATACATATATATATATATATATATATATATATATATATATATATATATATATATATATATATATATATATATATATATATATATATATATAAATATATATAATGGTTTTATATTTTTATATGTAATGTTTATGTAGGCTATATTAGGGTTTAATTTTTATTTATTTTTGGCAGAATTTTCTTGCTTTTCACAATTGTTCTAACGTTAACATTTTACTGAACAGCCAATCATAGGCTGTTTAATGAAATGTTGTTCCATTGTGACATATAGTGTTACACTTTTGGGGCATGTTGTCACATAGGCTTAAAAAAAGTGTGTTTACTTAACTATATCTTTTGTAAAAGCTCGGTCAATTTTGTAGTCAATACAAAGCCTACCTTACAGTTACACACTTCTCTCTGATGTGTGCGGGTCGATCTGGATGGGCTCCTCTAGATGGCGTACAAATTCTGCATAATCAAAGATCCCATAGTAACGATAAACGCTGCTGATCCTTCGGGGTGTTTTGTCGGTCAGCTCATGACGTCATAAACAACACCGCTACCCCAAAGAAGAGTTGGATTGGAAAACAAATGGAAGAGGCATATAAGATACTAAGGTAGTTTATTTTCTCCTTCAATTAGTTTTCTGTTGTAAAACATTATTCTCTGTCTGCTGAGTTACGATATTAAAAGGGAATACAAAATCGAAAACTGTCTAGACAGTGTTAGAGAGTGTAATTAAGTGCAAACGACTCAAGTCAAGTCATTTAGTGCTATTGAATTAGTGCAATTCGTGAATTTAATGTAAATGAACAGTATTTAGTGCATTGGCATTACTCAATTACAAATTCATATGAGTGAAAATGTATAAGTTCAAAACTTGAACCCAAATGTTAAAAAGGGTTCAAAAGTTGTTCTTAGAGATTAATATGTACAGACAGTGAACACATTTCTGATGCTTGTACCTTTACTTTTCTCTCTTTTCCTCTTACCAACACACACACACACACACACATTTCTCAATCCATGCATGACTCTAGGTGGCAGAGGATCTCCATCATGACAGCTCTATGGCTGATATAAAACATGACACTCACTTGTGTATCACTGGGAAAAAATGGACGTTCTAGGATTGAGCCACCCTCAGAAAGTAACATTCCTTTCTTCACTTGGGATCATGATCCAAAGATCTCTGTCTGCTGATCCTCCAGCTACGGTTGTGCTGGACTGATCCATTGAGCCGCCAAGAAGCCAAATGTACTGTAGGTTAGCAATCGTTTGATTGTAGTTTTCAATGCAAAATGTAATGTCTAATCTAGAGGATCATGGAACATCTTGACCGAAGAAAAATTTTGATATACACAGCATGTTTCGAAGTGTAGATTTGGTTGGGAGCACTGGAGTTTCCAATATAATGGAGGAAGGTTCAGAGACATGCCAGCACCTCTGTCCTCATCAACAGCTTCATCAGCAACAGCAGCTTCAACAGAAGAGGAAGACTGTTAACCACGCGCTCAAAGACCAGAAAACAGTACGTTTGGCATATTTATTTCACTTTATGGACAAAATTCATAGCTATTTTATGTGAAATATTTAAGGTGAAAGTTCGGAAAAGATCAAGGTTATTTCTTTTAAAACCACTTTTGTCTTGTTTTTCTCAGCCCATACAGTGAATTTAAATGGGTTCCAAAATACATTCAAAACATCTTCTTTTGTTTTCCATAAGAAAACAAGTAATACTTGTTTGGGATGATGTGAGGCTTAGTAAATGATGACAGAATAGTCATTTTTGGTTGAACTTCCCATTTAAGACATAAAATACTAAAATTCAGGTTTTCCACATGAATGGCAATTTCCGAGCATTCATCAATTTAATATTCCAAGATGCTTGTGCTTAGAATAAATTAAAAACCATCCATATGGTCTTTATCTTAAAATCTTGGAGTGTTTCTATTGCCCTGATAAGTGAGGGTGATTATGTCTAATGATTTGCTGAGTGTTAGACAGACCTAGACTCCCTTTTAGGAACTTAAACATCATAAAGAATCAGCCTCAAATCCCTCTTGTTGTATGGTAGGCTAATGGTAGGCTTATGATTGGCTAAATCATGATGATAGTTTTTGTTTTCCCTAAAAAAGGGTAAAAATATATATATTTTTTTTACAAAATATATTTTATTATAAATTCAAATGAAAAATATCTACAATTTTTCACAAATATCAAAATGAATTGTAATTCATAAATGTAAAATATTCTCAGAGTGCATTTTTTAAGTATTTCTGAATAAATGAATAGGTAAACATCACATCATTGATGATTGATTTAAAAAAGACCATTTCTTTAAAAGTCATGAAAAATTGATATAAAATGATATTTTTATATCTAATAAATATTTTTAAATCTAATGTAATGCTAATATTATTAAGCCTGGCCTTTCTTGTAAAACATTTCTATGAAACATCCAACCTCAGTTTTTTTCCTCCTTTTGTAGCCAGCAATGAACGAGTGTTTGTTCAGTTCACCTGCAGTGCAGCTGCACATTCATTATGATTATAAGGGTGTCACAGCTTGACAGCTCAACAAAGAGCAGGTTGTTCTCACCAGCCCTTAGCATACCCCATTTCTCTGAATTAAGACGATCTGTTGATTTTATTTATGCAGGACTCCTCCAACAACCGTTTGTCTATGTGCATATGTGGTTTACCAGAAAAATTTCCACTGAGGTCTGCAAAATAAATCCAGATTAAAATGTTGAAGCCCTCTCGATCACCCCCCTCTGAATGTTTTTTTTTTTTCACGACGAGTTAAGCTCAGCCTGTTGACTTCTGTGTTAATTCACTGTTAGCCCTGTCATTGCCATTAACTGGTTCCACTGACATGGAATGGGCCTGTGAGGAATGGGGAATTGTCCAGAGTCCTTCTTCTCAATAAAGACGAGCTTGCCAGTAGACTTTAGACTCTATCGGCCTGACTGACTAGCAAAGCTAAATTGTGAACTTTGCATGTGGGCTGTTCTGATTTAGCTTTGTATTCCAGGCACTCGCCCAACCAGGTTCCACTGGGCTGAAGATCAATGTTTTGAACTTTGTGGTTTGCTTTCAAGTCTTTTGAGTTTTTCAGTGCACAGTTTTTCAGTTGTTGGTTCGCCTGTGTTTAGATACATGTTCGTATTCATTTCTGACACATTTTCACTATTAATCATGGGCAAAAACAAAGCAGTGTAGCTAACAGAAAGTTGAATAGTTTCCAAATGGCCTTGTTAAACCAATAGATGCAATGAGCCTTCATTCAGGAAAGAATCATGCAAATGTTTTTACCAACGCTGTTGTTGTCATTATAGATAAGATTATCAACTTGCCAATTAAGTGATATGTTTTGGGTTAAATTGACTTGCATAAATAATAGCATTAGAATGCAAAGATGAATTTACCGTTCAGTTCTTAGATGTTGAGAGGGTTCGTTTGTCAAGGTTTATGGTTCTGTTTTTTGTGTGAAAGACTGCTTGAAGAACCTCTATGCACATTTTAACGACGGAATAACTTTCTTGGTATCTGCAGGGGAATCTGACAACTCTTCTGTTCCCATGGCCTCATGGGGTAGAACAAAACGATGTGGTATGAACATACATTCTTTTATGTTTTTCAGTGACAATATAAAACATACATAATTCTTAAAATTCACCTGATAAGTCAAAAAGTCTTATTTTCAGAAAAGATCTCTTGAATATAAGTGTATTTTGCTTTGTGGCACCATTCAATGGTGAAGTCCCAACTAATCATGTGTCACACCACATTTCCATAAATCAAAGAGATGGGCATCCTTTGCTCTTTCAATTTAAATGTGGATGGCACGGAAAGGCTGAGGGTGTGTGTTCTTTTTGCTTTTTTCACATTCTTTATTCAAAAGGAGCTCCTAGTATTGTCCCACTGTCAAGACTTGAGGCGCACAGGAGCTTGGTCTCCATGCAGGGTCATTGTGCTGCAATTCATTATACGATAATAGATTAATCACTGATCTTTAGCACAATAGAAGGTCGGTAAACAGTTTTGGCCACCATAAGATGGTGTTTTAAGATGGTTAAATTAATTGGACAATTCCCACCAAAATAAAAATTCTGTCATTGTAATGATGAGACAGAGACGTTCGGATCCATGTGCAGAACTTTAATGATGAGAATGGTCAGACAGGCAATGATCAGTAACAGCGTCAGGTATGTAGGGATAACCAGAATCGATAACGGAAACAAGCAGATGTCAGGGGCAGGCAGCAGAGTCGGTATAAACAATCCAAAAAGATACAGAGGGCACAAACACAAGGAAACCACTCGGAAATGTCAGACTGGCTAAACAAGACTTCGCAGAGAGTGGGAGTGAGTGTGCTGCTTTTATTTGGTTGTAAATGAGGTGCAGGTGTGACAAGGAAATTGGCTGAGGAATGATGTGCAGGTGTGGCAGGGTGATTGTGATGCACTGATTCATGGGGAATGTAGTTTGGGTGTGATGCAACAGATTAGAGGTTCTAGAGTCCGAGTGACATCTGGTGGTTAATGTGGAATTGTCCTGATTGGAGTGCCCTCTACTGAAGTTCATGGGCACTCCATCTAATGATCGTGACAGTCATCATGTTTCAGAACTGTATGACTTTATTTGTTCTGTGGAAACAAAAAAACTAAACAAAAACAAAGTAGGTGCCTTGTAGTAGTGCTTTACATGCTTTAAACGATGCAGAAACACCATAAAAGTGGCCATTTTAATTTTTGCCTGAACTGTTTCTTTAAATATTTGAATGGTTGAATATCACTCTCTCTTGCTGTGCCATTGGATAACACTCTCTGTTGGACAGTTTTGTGACCTCTCTATTTACCTCTTGTAATGCTACAACAATTGTCAAAATTGTAATCTTCTATAATCAGCTGTGCTTTGGATTAAATTAGGTGAGTGACTAGACAAACTTCTTTCGTCTCAGCAATGTCTGATGTAGATGTATATGAGTCTGATGAATCTGAACAGATTTGGAGAAATTTAGCATTACATCATTTGCTCACCATCTACAGTGAATGGGTGCCATCAGAATGAGAGTCCGAACAGCTGGAAAAAACGTCCACAATGACTTCAGTCCATCAATTAATGTTTTGTGAAGTGATTCATTAGGGAGTGAGCCATTAAGGTGTTTTAAATTCAAATCATCACTTCTGGCCAAAACATGTTCAGTAATATGAGTCTATCAGTCTGTAATCCATGATAACACTTCCTCCAGTGAAAAGTCAATTCCCTGAGTCCTCCCACATCAAAATCCATATTTGTTTAGAGCTGTTTTGAACTGTTTCTGCCTGTAATCTGCTTGATCTGTGCATATTTCAAATCCTGATTCAGACAAGATAAAATTATCAGTGGAGAATGCAATATTATTGTGTTGTAAATTGGTGAGTAAATTTGAATGACATTTTATTTTTGGGTGAACTTGAATGTACCATGAACTAGCAAAAAGAGTCAGTTGATACATACAAATTCACTGGAATTTTAAAAGAGCTGAATTAGATACATACTATGCTTTACTTATCAGTGCATCATTGCACCTTCACATAAAACATTTTTTTTCCATTATCATTTTTATGAGAGACATGTTATGTCTGTGTGGAATCCATTGGAATTTAAGAGTCGTAAACATTTTATGATAAGGAAATTCCAAGTCTTTCTTAGCAGATACCGTTCCCCTGTATTTTTTCCCCGTTCTTTCTTTTTTTCCTTCCTTTCAGCTGGAAGCTCAGCGGCACCGTGCAGAGTAAATGGACCCAGTGATGTGATGGGAGATGACTCATAGACTCCCGGTGGCCGAGATAGCTCAACGCGCTGCAATTTAAGACAACACATGCAAATTGAAAAAACACATCTTCAGTTTGACAACACAAGTGCTGCAAATCCTCACAACATATGCATATAACGAACCGCGCTGCAAATCATCACAACACATGTATATAGCGAAACGCACTGCAAATCATCACAATACATGCATATAATGAAACGTGCTGCAAATCATCACAATACATGCATATAACGTAACGCGCTGCAAATCATCACAACACATGCATATAACGAAACGCGCTGCAAATCATCACAATACATGCATATAACGAAACGCGCTGCAAATCATCACAACACATTCATATAACGTAACGCACTGCAAATCATCACAAATGCATATAACGTAACGCGCTGCAAATCATCACAACACATGCATATAACGAAACGTGCTGCAAATCATCACAACACATGCATATAACGTAACGCGCTGCAAATCATCACAACACATGCATATAACGTAACGCGCTGCAAATCATCACAAATGCATATAACGTAACGCGCTGCAAATCATCACAACACATGCATATAACGTAACACGCTGCAAATCATCACAACACATGCATATAGCGAAACACGCTGCAAAATCTCACAATATGCATGTATTGTGATGATTTGCGTTTCGTTATATGCATGTGTTGTGAAGATTTGCAGCGCCTTTTTAATCATCCAATTTTTTACCAATTTTAACCACCTTTCATCCATTCGTCCTCCATTTTTCCTTGTGGAAAAAACGAGAATGTGTCTTTTGAATAAATAAGTGACTGGGACTGGGGGTGAAGACCACCGCACGGCAGTGGTACGTTTTCAAAGGGCAAACCACCCCCTGTACATGGCTTTGCTTCTCTAAATAATAGATGAAGTCTCAGAAATTCCTAACAATCCGAGCAAGGGGCTGCTGAACCAATTTCTCAAAGACCCCCAGATAGAATTAATTTGAATAATTTCACACTGAGTAAATTTTCCACTTACATAAGTGTCTTTAATTTGAGCCTGTTCACTGCATACTGCATACGATTTGAAATAGTTAGTTACCTGTTTTCAATCAGAATTTTATATATACACCCTTGGATTTCCTGTGAAGCAAAGTGTTTGCAGTCCATATCTAAACCTTGAAAAAGTGATATACTGAGTGTGGTTTCATATTGTATCTGAACACTTTTTCAATCAATTAGCACACTGTGCATGTTACTTTACTATGCTGTAATGGCGTCAGTCTAACAGTAGGTGGCAGCACTGATGCTATGTATCTATCTATCTATCTATCTGTCTATCTATCTATCTATCTATCTATCTATCTATCTATCTATCTATCTATCTATCTATCAAATATATATGACTTACTTGAAATTTAAACTGAAATATTTTGAAGTGTGGAAATATAAAATGTATACATACATTCATACATACTGTCCGTACACATATATACACAAAACACCCTTGCAGTGTGCAAACAACCCCCTTAACCACATGGGTATGGCAATGCTCTGGCATTATAGATAGTTTGTGATTTAAAAAAGAAATACTCTTGCTGAATATTCTGGAATCATTGCCACAATTATGCACTAATCTCACCACTGCTTCACAAAAAGGTTGTAAATGTACTTTCTAATGTAGTTCCTGCCTTCATTTGTCCCAGTGGTTACATGTAGGCTACTATATTCTGGTTTATTTTGCCATGAGCTAAGAAGTTTCAGGCATGAGTGACATCACACATAGGTTGATGTGTTTTGGGGTTTTTGTGTGTTTCCTGTAATTAGCATTAAGTTGGTCTGCGGAGTCTACAAGCGGGTGCGTGTTTAACAAAATATCAAAGCCATGAGGATTTGGCAGCGAAGGAGTCTGCAATTGAACAGCCCCAAAAAGTGACATTATTCGGATGGTTTGTTTTTATTTCTATCTGGCACTGTCGCCAATTGATTTAACATGTGTTCTTCCTTTCCTCTAATTCAAACCTATTCAAACCCCCAAACTGAGACAATTTGGAGAGGTTTTAAGAGGCATATTAATTTCTAGAAGTTTCCAAGAAGCTTTAAGCTTTCAGCATTGTTGCAGGTCTATAGCTGCATTGCAGTTCTCACAATCTCTGGTCCTTCACAGGCCTCTTGTCTTATCTCTTTGGTGGCAGCATTGTTCCGTGTGGGTTCCCGTTTCACACGTTTCCTTCCTCCAGGCCAACTGTGTCTCGCACACCACTGTGATTCTCTTCTCTATCTCTTTCTATTTATACCTCCTCTCTCAGTTCTCTCTGTACTACGCCTTTGACCTCCTAGCCTAGAAAAGAAGGCCATTCAGAATGTGTAGAAACACCTTGTTACAGCTGAGACTCTGTTCTCTTTTACAGTCTCCATTCAAACTGTTTTGATGAAATGTGTGTTACAAAATGAGGCTCTTGCTGAGAGCCCAAAGTAAAAGTGATCTTTTATTCTCACCATCATTTTGTCATTTGAAATAGATCTTTAAAGGGAATGTATTGCTTAAAAAACTCATGACCCTGAGTTTACTAGGTCACACTTTATTAAATCCTATTTTGTTGGTGATCACTACTGTATATTGGGCAGGTCTTTAAAGTTCATCTTGTTTTTATTTACTTAGTTTATGGATGGGAAAGGTGTGATAGCTTTTGATCCTTACTATCTTACCAGCTATCTTTAAAATATCTAATCTTTATTCATTATTTATTATTTAATTAAATTATCATTTTTTTCTTCCCAAAGAATACATTTTTTTCCAAGGAATAAGATCTAAAGAACACTTTCAGATACACTCAAAAAAAAAAAGTTGTTGAACGAACTTAAAAAAATTTGAGTAAACTTTTCCACGAAATTTAATTACATTTTCCAAACAATATCGAATTAGTTTGAAATGATTTGTAGTAATCTTGTTGTACAAACTTAAATTATTTTAGTCAAGACAACAAAAAGAAAATTGGTCCATTCTACTAGATAAAGTTTTGCCATGCCTAATAGAGAAAGTTGTGTCAGGTTAACTACTCTGAATTTTGTCATGCCTACTATATAAAATAATGCCATGTTAACTACATTCAATTTGGTCATGTCTACTATATCTAACAATGCAATGTCAACTACAAACATTTTTGTCCTACCTACTAGAAAAAATTTAAATCATTACACTTATCTAACTTGATTCTACAGTTACTTCCAAATGAAAGTGAAATACATGTTCTATTACATTAAAACCTATTTACTGTATACCTATAGTCAACTCCTGTGAAGAACGTCAATATGTTAAAAGTCAGTCCATTTAGTAAAAATCTGTATTTAAAACATGAGCACATTTAACCTTGAGTGTCTTCTTAAAACTGCAAATATGGCAATTAAACATGCTCACTAAGTTAAGAAATGACAATGCAAATAAAACATGAGCATATAAGAATATAATAAAATGTTATTTTATTTTGTTTTCTTAAACATGAGATTAAATGTGATTGAGAGACTTAATCACCTCTGCTCATCATGCAAAAATTCAGATACAACAAAAACACATGAGCATACAAGGAAATAAAACAGCATTCACAAAGGGATCCTCAAACAGCACACCCAAGTGAAGGGTTTTGTTTTCTGCGCCTGTGCTTTGGCAGACAATTTACACAAGTTCAGCTCGAGAATCATTTTTTGGAGCACCTTAAAAGTGTAATGGATCTCCTATGGATGAGTAAGATTTAAAGAGTATATTAGTCCAAGTAGCATGGCTGTAGCCAATGCTACATTACCTAAACCAGAAAGCACCTCCACATCTTCCAGCACAATGCAGATATCTTCAGGGTCTTCTGTTGCATCAGCAAATTCATGCCTTCATCACAGAATCCCTAAAAGGTCTTCTTTATGTCCGCTTCGGTTCTTGCAGGGTCATCATCCTTTGGAAAAAAAAAAAAATGATATATAAAAGTTGTAAATGTATGTCATATATATATAAAAAAATTATACGGCATGTTTCTTTTTTTTTTTAAATGAAAACCCCAATACAAACATTAAGAAATGTGCACTCAGCTTATTTTAGACTTGTGGACCTCAATGGAATAGTTCTAAATCATTAATAAATAATGGTACAGTAGTGTAATAAAATGCTATAATGTGACACTGAAAATACACATATTTGGAGAGAAACAACAGTTATTTTTAGTGAACAACTCCACTTCCACAGCACATTCAAACCGCCACGAGCCATCTTAAAACAATGCTATGGCGTTCGGTCACCAGATCACAACCCAACTCAACACCTTTGGCAGACTGTGTTCCACTTTATAATGGAAAATACAGTGCCTCTGTCAATATCACAACAATGAATAACTATGCTACCTTAAAATCTCTAACTATCACTCAGTGACTGTTTGAAATTTTTAATTCATTTAGATTAATGACATTAACAAATTACATTGATAAAATCCAGACATACTCAAGAGCCATTGATACTTCGGTAACACTTTAGAATAATCTCCATTAGTTAATGTTAGTTAATTCATTAAGTTACATGAACAAACAATGAACAATACATTACTGTATTTATTAATCTTTGTTAATCTTAATGAAAATACAGTAATTCATTGTTAGTTCATGCTAATTCACAGTGTATTAACTAATGTTAACAAGCACAACTTTTGATTTGAATAATGCATTAGTAAATGTTGAAATTAACAAACTAAGATTCATAAATGCTGTAGAAGGATTGTTCTTGCTTAGATCATGTTAACTAATGCAGTTAACTAACATTAACTGATGGACCATTATTATAAAATGCTACCGATACTTATTTCAAATCAATATTACTTAACTTTAACCAAAACTGGGCACAATTAAAACAACTGCTGACAACACACCCTTCCCTCATTCTCTGAAAACGGTTGAGTTACTGAGTACAAGCTTTTTTTCAATTTTTTTAAGAACAGCGTAGTCCTTGGCACCACCAAATTGGTGCAAATCTTTGCCAAAAAACAGGTTTGTGTACTTTAATTTCATCTATAAAATCATTAGTCACTTTATTTTCAAACCAACATAGATGGATGCAATGCCATTCACCTAAACGAGCGCCTTGTAAAATATATTACTTTATTACTGAACAAACGGAATGTAATTACTTTGTATGTTAAAGGTATATATATATATATATTTTGCTCTTTAAAGTGTGACGTGACATACAGCCAAGTATGGTGACCCATACTCAGAATTCGTGCTCTGCTTTTAACCCATCCAAGGTGCGCACACACACACACACACACACACACACACACACACACACGGAGCAGTGGGCATCATTTATGCTGCGGCCCCCGGGGAGCAGTTGGGGGTTCGATGCCTTGCCAAGGGCACCTAAGTCGTGGTATTGAAGGTGGAGAGAGAGCTGTTCATGCACTCCCCCCACCCACAATTCCTGCCGGCCCGGGACTCGAACTCAAAACCTTTCGATTGGGAGTCCGACTCTCTAACCATTAGGCCACGACTACCCCGTGAAGCCTGGAATTAAACTGCTGCTTTTCATCAGGCCCAAAGTTTATTTTCCATTTCCGTCACTAATTAAAGGGATAGTTCACTTTCAAATTAAATTAGGTATGTTTTAGCTCAACTTAAGGGCATCCAAGATGTAGGTGTCTTTTGTTTTCGAAGTAGTTTACATTTTTATATTTTTAGGTCAAACCATTCTTGTCTGTGTCTCACATAATGGAGGTCTATGGTCACCACCTCAAAGAGCATGCACAGAGAAGTCCAAATTAAACAATTCCCCATCGTATGTACACATTGATGACCTAAGACACAAAACGAGCGGTTTGTGTAAGAAAATTAACAGTATTTATTTTGGTTTTATCTCCTGTACACAACCACGTCCAACTGATCTGAGTGTGCGAGTGCTTCTGGCAAGCACGGAAAGCGCCGGAAGCGATCTCTCACGCGTGTACGTCACTCATTGTTTATTGTTTACCACACAATACACCACCAATCTGCACTGTCTGAAATATAATGCAGTAACTGTAATTATTTGTTTATAATGCACCCTATAATCGTTGAAATTACAATAAACACAACACATTACTCTATTGACAGCGTGCCATTGGGTCCCTCTGGCATTGGACGTCGCCTCCAGTTTATACATGGCAAACTAAATGCAACGTGCAAAATGCTGCGGCTCAACAGCGGAGGAAACTCAGGATCTTCAGTCAGGCTGGTGTGTGATACGATAATGTCCTTGTTGTCGTCTTGTAGTTGTTCCATTCGTGACAACATATGTTCTCCAGTTCTGTTGGCATCTCACAACACTTGCTACTAAAACACCACCAATTTTTAAGAGATCTCGGTCTCTGAGGTTTGAAGACGTGCTGCCGCAGCGGATGATTCCATGATCGCTCCCGAGTACTTGATCTGTGTATTCTGGTTCAAATAAATATGGCTGTGACAAATTCAACGTTGTCTGTTGATATATTGAAATCGTCTTCCATTGCAATTTCCTGTACGTATAAATATGTTTAAATCTTCACAGTGTAAGTTAACACTTCGGAAATCTCTGTGTAAACCATAGACAGTAAGTGGAAACAATAAGTGCGCTTTCCGTGCTTGCGCAGACTAAGCCAGAGCGCGCACGCGTCACACATCAGGAAGCACTCGCACCCTCACATCAGTTGGACGTGGTTGTGTACAGGAGGTAAAAACGATATAAATACTGTTCTTTTTCTTACACAAACCGCTCGTTTCGTGTCTTGGGTCATCAATGTGTACTTACGGTGGGGAATTGTTTAATTTTGACTCCTCTGTGCATGCTCTTTGAGGTGGTGACCATAGACATCCATTATATGGGTCACAGACAAGAACAGTTTGACCTAAAAATATCAAAATGGGAAATACTGCGGAACATTTTGGATGTTCTTGAGGTAAGCTAAAACATACCAAAATTTAATTTGAAAGTGAACTATCCCTTTAAGTTTTGGTTCCTTGCCACTGCCACCTTTGGCGAATGTGGATGCTTGACTGATTGCATAGACACTATTGGAAGAGAGTTGAACTGGATGATGACATCACTGAATAATCAATGAACTGACTTTTTCTTAAAAAAAACAAGACAAAAACTGTCTGTTTGTTATTGTCCTCATGCATTATCGACAAACAATTTTCCTGTTTAATTATGCTGCTTTGACAATGTGTATTGTGTAAAGTACTACATAAATAAAGGTGAATCGAATTGACTATTAAGAACTGTGCTTATCAAACAGGATGATATCACGTAAACCTAAACCAGTGGCTGTGTGGAGTACAAAGGTTTAAAGAGAAGTTAACATCAGTCATTTAATTCATATCGGAGCTTTACAATTTACTCAATATTTTAAAATTAAAAAAAATTTTTACATTAACTCTTTACCCATCAGCAGTTTTTGACTCTATACTCACCAAATACTCCATCATATTCATCTTCATTCAGGTAGATGCATAGATCATTGAGAATGCACTCTTGCTTGGTCTCCATGGTGGCACTGTAAGAAAACAGACAAAACATTTTTTTAAGTTCCGATATTCATACATTTGACACCCTTCAATACACATCTCTGAGCCATTATGCATTACAGAGCACTATATCAATAGCTTGTATTAAAAAGCAATATATAAAAAATAAAAAATAAATTAAAAAGAAAACTTTCTACTACCTGAGACACTGGCACCATCACATCTTGAATCTTTTTTCTAAACACTCCACCCTTTTTGGTAAACACTTTTAGCAGATCATCAGAGAACAGATCCAGTTTGGACATGAATTTTGGAGTGTAAAGGAAGGGTTGTGATCCGATGAAATTCATAATTTATCTGAAGACATAAGTTACAGAGGTCTTGTTTATGGGCAATTCAGCAAAGACAAAAAAGGTTAAAGTGCTACAAAGAAAACTAAATATTTAGTACAGGGTCAGGGTGACAACTTATTTATGACAGAAATCATTTTCGATTATTCCTCTTGATATATTA
Organism: Carassius auratus; assembly: GCF_003368295.1. NCBI lineage: Eukaryota > Metazoa > Chordata > Actinopteri > Cypriniformes > Cyprinidae > Carassius > Carassius auratus. The sequence continues at coordinate 42,918 of NW_020525449.1, read as the reverse complement.
ATCGCAAGTAACAGAATAACATTAACTTACACAAACAAGCGCTTGGAGAAACAAAACGTTATTAGCTGCCTACACAGACATAATGTCGGTCCATGACCATAATCTAGCTAGCAGAAGAAATGCAAAAACTCCACTTACAATTACTGAAGCAGCGAAATGTAATACTTACGTCGCTAAAACACTATTTGTTGTTTCAGACGAGAGACTCCGTGAACGCGTTGAATTCAGTCACGAGCACGTGAACTTAACAAGCGTGACTAATCTAAAGCCTTTGATTGGCTGCTGTGCGCTTTGATTGGCATCTCAATCGTTTTAACAATGACGAGCAATAAATTAAATATAGATGAGGAAGACCTAAAATATACATTTGAAACTTTGTCAACCTAACAACAGCTGAATGCAGAGTAAGAATTTAAAATCCTAGGGGACAATTTGGCCATTTCTAATTATCGGGCGTGTCTTATGGCCCTGGTTTTATACATTAATTAATGGTACTGAAGGGTTTTCTGTTCTCTCTTGTTATGCGATGCTTCATTTTAACGTTATTTGATACTTTTAGTAAAAAAAGAAAAAAAGAAAGTCTGCACCACGTGCTGAATCCAGACACCTAACATCGGCTACAAAAGACACACTTAAGAGCTATTTTCATACAGTGCTTATAGAAAAATAACTTTCTGGTATGCAACAAGATATTAAGAAAGCATATTTTAATTAGTTTGTTAATTAAATAAAATTAGATGGACGGTGATAGATAAGAAAAAAAAAAGGCCACTTACCCATCTCACATGTTCGCTGCTGAACAATCCATCTGCATCCGTTTCCGTTGATGACGTGCATCCGGTTAAGACGAACAAAAAATATTCTTGTTGACTCAATTTAAAAAAATGTTGTAAACCTAATTTTTTGAAAATTACATTGTTCATGTAAAATATAATTAAGTTGACACCATTTTTACAAAGAGTTATGTTGTATGTGCTCATTTTAATTAATTAAATTGAACAAAGAGCAAAAATCATTTTTTTGAGTGTACATTACTGTTAAAAAGTTTTTGAAAGAAGTCTATTATCTTGTGCTCACCAAGGCTACATTTCCTCAAAATCCAGTAAAACAGGAATATTATAAGATATTACAATTTAAAATAGCTCTTTTCTGTTTTAATATATTTGAAATGTAATTTACTCCTGTCATGGCTGCATAACACTTTTTACTATTACCAGTGTTGAAAACAATTGTGATGCTTAATATTTTTATGGAAACTGTGATACTTTTTCCGGCAAATACTCTAATGAATAGAAAATTCAAAAGAACAGTGTTTATCTGAAATATAACAATGTAAACTGACACTTTTGATAAATTTAATGTGCCCTTGCTGAATAAAGGTACAGTATTAATAATAATAATAAAAAAAAACTTTTGAATGGTTTTGTATGTTAATTTTATGAATTTCTTAAATAACATATTATTATGGTGCATAATTGTCATGTGAGTTCATAACAATTGTATGCCTTGCTAAATTATTATTACTCTTATTTCCCCTACAAATTGGCAACCATGGCAAAATGTATATATGAATATATATAAACCTGGCAATTTTAATTACAGTGTTGTTGTATTTTTCCAGATCTCACGTCACTTAGTTGGTTTAAAAAAGTAGTACAGAGCTTTTCTTTTGGCATCAATGAGGCGTTGTGCTGATATTGAATTGCTATCTGTGGGTCTGCATCCTGTTTAGCAGAAGCTTGCCACTGTCCATATGCAGGATTCATATTTTTTATCTGTACAGTTATCAGGAATGGGAACCAGAGTGTGTGCATGAACATGCACCTCAAAGTACCTGGTTTTAGATTTGAACGTTATTATGTTTCGGTCAGCTGATGGTCCGAGGTGTTGATCTCCTGTGACTGCAGAGCTTTGCTGAAGTTGAGTGTGTGTTTCACATCCTGCACACACTTTTGTCTGGTATGGTGCATCTTAGCTGTCCAGAAGCTTTTGATTATGATACTTCATTTTGAATGTTTTTTTCTAAAGATGCAGTCAAATTAGTAAAATTTTAGCAAAAGTTTGTGGACAGAAAAGGTTCCATCTTATATTGTCAATAGTGGAGTGATAAATAAAGCATATTACCCTCGTGTGAAAGTCCTGATTGTGCAGATACTTATGGAAACGACTCAATTTCTCCTTGATTTCTATTTTTCTTTCAGTTTGTAGCTTTTAAAGGAATGGAAATGTATTTTAATTTCATTTGTTTGGTCAATCCGATTTACATTCTCATTCATTCTTCCATTCATTTTACAAGTAAAGATTAAAAAGGGGATTTGAACTCGCAACCTTTCAGTTACTGCCCCAGATCTGTAATCATTATATAAATGGGAAAAGTAGTCATTTTCCATGTCTAAAGAGCATTAAGGCCATCTTTAAAAGTGAAATGTATAGTGAAATCTGGGCATGTACTTTTGGACATCTTTGGCTGTGGATGTTGGCGTCCAAAAGCAGTATGCCTTCAAGGAGTATTCTTGTGGTTTCAATGATTGAATCCAGTTAAACAACATGGGCCGGTAAAATTGATCCCATGCTGTGTGTTGTGGTTGCACATGTGTGTTTACTGAAGCCTCAACCTAGCAACCTGCACCTAGCACCCACCATTCCTGCGGTAGGTTAATTACAATGTCCTCTGCTTTATTCTCAGTACTGTTTTTATTGACCTAAAATAGTCCAAGAAGCCAACAATATCTGTTCAACCAACTGAAGACAAGTGCAGTGTCTGGTGATATTAGTGACGCAGAAATCACCTGTTGAGGTGGGCTTGAGATATCATTTTTTGTTCCTCTGTTTATAAGAAAAAAATTAGTAAGAGGTATCTGATTGGCAGTAGTTAACATATCTGGACTGGCATCATCTCCATTTTTGCACATTCAACATAGTTTTGGAGTCAGTGGATTGGTTCTCAGAGGAAAGTGCATCAGTGCCAGGCTTCAGAGTTTCCCTCATCCACACTGGGATTATTGGGTTCAGTCACAGATACTCAAAACTGCTGCTCCAACAGAATTTCATCCTCCCAAAGCCTCGGCTCGGGCTGTGTGAATAACCAAACACTCCCTCTCTCAGCATGCTGATAGAAACGCGGCCAGCCATTGGAATTCAGCGACTTCCGAAAAACAGGGTCGAGTGAGATTTAACATTTCAATAATGGTAGAACCGCATACATCAGTTGAACAGCAAGTAAAATACTTAGAGTTTGGGGCAGTTTTGGTCTTTTACTGATTTTAATAATGCTTAATAGATGTTTTTGGCAGTGGATGAATTGCTTTGTTGAGATGACAACAAGACCAAACAATCCTTAGCATTTTGCTTCAATTAATTCCATTTGAAGTTAGTGATGATTGTACAGCCAGATTGTTAAATAGCAACATTTTGGCTTTACTTAGAACAAAATTAGAATGAGAGGGGATTTTAAAACTGGCATCACAAAATGTTCAGAATAAAATTAAATGCAGTATATAAACCCAAATAATTCTTGTTATTATTGGAATAATTATTTTATAAATTTTTACTTCTTATGTTAATATGCAATAACATATTTTAATTATATATTTGTGATTTATCATAAAACGTACATTGTAATATCTTCAAATACTTTTAATTATTATTAAAAAATTATATAAAATTTTTATTTGTTGTGTGTTTGTGTATTTTGTGATTAGTTATTGTAGTTATTTATATTTGTAAACTTTTTATATTTTTATTTAAGAATTAGAAATAACTTATTTATCAAATATAATTATAAAATATAACTTTCTACATATATATAATTATTTTTCTTTCTCTTCATACAATTCAATTATATTCTGCTTTGGAAATTATGACAGTAATCACAATTATTTTATTTTTTTATTAAAATACAGAGCTGCCATTCCATTTTTAATCACCAAATTTTGTGGTCTGTGACATAAAAAAGTTTTACCTGTGAACTAATGCAAGACTTTTCTTCTTTGCTTGATAAATGTCCATTACTCTAGTGCATTGGCATGAAGGGTGATATTATGTCTGATTAGGCTGTCACCCAGGGATATTAACGTAGAATTTTCCCATAAGACACATCTGCTGTCTTGCTAACGGCTTGTTAATCCTTATCAAGCTTGAGCTTCATGCCTTGCTGCCACTGCATCTGGAGGCTGGTTACACTTCCGTGTACAAACTGTAGGTGTCCTTTGCTCTGACAACCAATTGCATCCTGCCTTCCCACTTATCTGTGATATCTGCCTGCCACAATGTGTTGGCTTCTCAGCAGCGGCTGTGTTGGGCTATATTGGGAGACTGTTCGCTGCTGTGGAACTAGGAGCAGGTGGAGGGCGGAGTCCAGATCTCAAGCCGTACATGGAGTAAGAGCTGAAAAACACAGTAGATGTTGATGACGGGGAAGGATTTGGCCAATTGTCATGGGAAAATCATATTATTAGAAGGTTTAGCAGGACCTCTGTGTGCCGTCGAGCTTCCAGTGCTGTATTAATTTGAGTTTGTGGACACACTTCCCATCGCATTGCTCCAGCTGTTAAGTCAGAGTGTGCGGTTGCTCCAAACCTTTTGGTTGCAACCAGACGACTTGGTGCCAGCATCTGCGTGGTTGGATGTAAAAGTATAAGAAGATGCCTGCTATTCTAGTTGCCTCCCAGATGAAGCCGGGATTGCCCAAACCTGTGCATGGCACTGCTCTACCCATCCCAGCCAGGGTTGCAAGTCTTGCGACCCACCAGAATATACCTCTGAAGCCGGTGCAGCCCAGCCTCATGCCACTGAAGTCTCCCATCTACAGGCAGCAGAGTCAAGGCAGTGCGACTTTACAGAAAAAGTACCAGACCACCAAAGAAACATCTCAAGACCCTCAGGTTGGAACGCTGATGTTTAATGTGTATGTGGCTTTGTGGTTGCATTGATTCTTGTTCTGTTAGATGATCTTCCTTTGATAGTTTATTTGCACACAAACAGTGGAATACTTCGTTTATACTAAGTGTAATAAATATAATAATAAAAAAGCAATTAATTGAGATTGCTCATTTTTATCTTCACTGTACCATAGATTGACCACTTTAAAAATAAAATCTACTGGAGTCTACACTACAGTTTTTTTTTCCTCATAATTACATTTTTTATATATATCAGAATGGCTTTACATCTCAGAACTCTGTTTCTGATACTTTTGACATCTTGCTTAATTAAAATCTTGTGATCTTGTTTCTCATACTTGCGACTTTATATTTCACAATTTTGACTTTGTTTCTCACAATTGACTGTATCTCTAAACAATGGCTTTTTTCTCATAATTGCAACTTTATATCTCACAACTGCACCGATAAAGGTCACAATATGACTTATTTCTCTCAGTAAACTTTGCCGTCTAAAGCTTGTTTATGCATTGTGCCCATATTCCACCATGACTTGATCTGCACAATATACGTGTCAGTTGTATTCATGTTTTAGAAACTATTTCTCTTTGGCCACATTACCACTATTGTGTCTACTGTTTGTAGAGCTCCCAGCTAAAAGTTTATATTTTTACATATTCAAAATATCATGCTTTATAAGAATAGATCCTGCTGACCTGGTCAGAGCAAATCTTCAGTAAAAATGCAATGTTCTTCCTTTGGTCCGCGGCAGCGGTGTATAAGCTCATGCCTGTGAGTGTGTGTACACGTGTTTATACAGCTTCATACGTTCAGTAGAGCCTTGAAGGAAGCGAAGAGCCAAGTTCTTCATGTGGCAGGGTAGAATGAAAAGCTCAGCCGGTTGGTCTGTAATTACAGCGCACACGCACACATAGACATGGTCATGGAGGTTTTACTACAGTGCTCCATTAGCAGCGGTGAGCCGCGCTGCAGGTGGGCATATGGCCATATGGACACCACACACACCAATCCCAGAGGCCAAGAGTGGGCACCCTTCAGCAAACACCGGTACTAATATACTCCTATGCCCTTACACTGCACCTCTGTCTCTCTTTGCTCTGACCAGGAAGCTGGAAAATGCTTCACTTTAAAGAAAATGGCATTGAATGTGTTTTGGGACAGTGCTGGTGTAAGGATTAGGTTGCCGTTTCAGACACGGTTGACTGTTTTCTAAAACATTGTGACAGTTGCAGTTACTAGTTTGTTAAATATCTGCTTTTTGTGTTTGGAAATGATGGAAATGACCAAAGAAGCGAGTAATGGAAAGTCTATTGCACCAGTTTTGCTCTCTAAATAGTCCTGTACCAATTTATTTGCCTGTTTTTATTGAACTGATCTTGATATTTAAAGAGAACTTGAGAAATGCAGTGTGGTAGGTTTGCTCTGTTTTACATAAAGTGCGTTGGTAGTATTATAGTTTGGTTTAGTGATTTGGTGTGAGTTTACCATAGTACTTTGATTGAGTACTAATTACTGTAATCATACTGTAATTTAGTATTTACATGGTACTCCAAGTCTGTGATACTTCAACTGCCATTAACATGGTAAATGTGTAACAAAACCATGGTAATACCATGGTACTTTTTTTGAAGTACTGTTACTTTTAACTAAAACTATTAAGAACTGGTTTCAGTAGTTGAAATAAAGCTCAAAACAAAATGTAAATATTAGTTGAAATCCTTTTTTAAAAAATTGTAAATGTAATAAAAAAATAAGTGAGTTAAAATACAAATAAAGTTATCTAAAATAATTTTACAAAAGCACATAAAAAATTACAAACAATATTAAAACTAATTAGTTACTACAAATATAAATAAATACTATAATAGTTTATAAATGCTACTAAAATATGTAACTTTTTTAGTCTATTGACACAAAACACTACCAGGTGGTTATTTATTTATGTGTTTATTTGTTTGCTATGATTTGTTTGTTAGTTTCTGAACAGTTCTTATAAGAACAGATGAAGAACGAGTATTATCCTGATACTGTAGTATTAAGATATAAATTATCAACATGATACTTGATCAGGATGCTTTTCAAGTTATAAAAATGACTGTGGGGTCTTTGAGACCCCAAACAGAATATGATGGATATAAACACTAATGTGGTCAGGTGTGTTAAACATGCTATGTTTGTATTAATGTTGTTACTTTAACCACATAATGCTTGTTCATGTTAACATTGAACCTGGTTATGCTTAGCTCTTCCCCTATGTTTTTATTATTCCAGATTATTATTCCCACATGCAGCCTAACACAGCCTTTTTGACTACCTCTAATATTTAAACGGTAGTTTATGGACCACAGTGTGGCATCTGTCTTTCATCCATGTAAAATCTGAACCCAGAGTTAGATGTTAAGTGCTGGTCTCTTTCTGTTTTTCTTTGAATGAATAGATTTATACAGATTGGGCCAACCACTACCTAGCCAAGTCCGGACACAAGCGCCTGATTAAAGACCTCCAACGGGATGTTGCCGATGGCGTTTTGCTGGCAGAAATCATTCAAGTTGTAGGTAAGATTAAAGATATCAAAAATGATTTTCCATAATTCAACAAATCCCCCTTCTTCCTTACGAAAAAAAAAAATTAATACATCAAACCTACAATTTTGCCTCACCACACCGGTAATTCTAACCATAATGAGAAGGAGGACTGGGAAATAAATGGACACACATAAATATCAAGAAAACTCCCCACCTTTATTATTTTGAACGTGCTTTGAAGCTGATTTATAAGATCTGTTTCTGAAAAGGGGCGATTTGTCGATGGTTTATGAGGCTACAAACTGAGCTGTGAACATTTTATTAAGCCCAAATAAAATAAACATTTGCCAGAGGAGGATTTCTGTTGTACTTACAAAAGCCAGCCGATGATGTTTTCATAAAACTGAAAAACAGTAATAAAATGGTGTTACTTTAATTCAATGCCATTCTTTTTTTATATATGTCTTTCCATTCAGCAAATGAGAAGATTGCCAATATCAACAGATTCCCAGAGAGTCATGCTCAAATGGTAAGACTCAAAATTGATTTATTGCAATGTCTGTTGGGAAAAGAAACAAACCCCAAACACCTGTCAGACTGTCAAACACCAAAAAATTTGCTGAAAAGCTACTACATTCATTCTTTCTGTCATCTTATTGACAGTTTGTATTTTTTAGCAAGTAAAAGGCCTTTTAGTATAATTCCAATACTGTCACCCTTCAGGTTGCTTTATGGTGTGAGATCTTCATTAATCAATGCAGAAAATTAAGCATTTAAAAATCATCTATTAAGGCACTACTGAGAGATATAGAGTGACAATTGATATTTATGTGCACTTTATGCAAGAACTAAACAGTTTCTTATTACATTTGGCCATTTAAATAACAACATCTGCACCAATTTGCATATTTTTGCTCAGTTTGAGCTTCTGAATAAATTGTAGGTGTTTTTTCTCATTCTATGAGCTCTGTATATTGTCCTACATCATACTTAAGAGTAATAAAAGCTTATATCAAGTATGATACTCAACAAAAAACAGGCTTTACAGGGTTAAGTTCCTGTTTGCTGAAAATCTTAAATTTATATCAAATATATACTTGACTTAAAATGAGGGTTTGCAAATGATGACAGTGTTTTCATTTTCTGAGTGAACTGTCCCTTTAAGAAACAACCTCAGTGAGGACAATGGCAGGTCTTGTTGACCTTAAAACCCTGGTGTTAACCAGCGTGCTATAGTCTGTCGTCTCACCAGTGCTCAGGATATACAATGTTATGTCACAGGAGCACTGCAGGACGGACCAACAGGGTCGTAAACCACAAATCTACCCTTTTGAGCACCATCTGTTGGGTTATATTCTCTGGACACCTGAGTGTAGTGTGCAAACCAGCCGTGGTTGGGGTCACATTTTCCAAGGAGCAATTTCAAAACGGCTTATTAGGCTTGATTTCAGACAGCAAAAGCTCTTTATGTATGTCAGTGTTTTTCTCTTAAACAGATTGAGAACATTGATGCCTGTCTGGGCTTCCTGGCTGCTAAAGGGGTGAACATAAAGGGACTTTGTGCCGAAGGTCAGTGGACTCTGAACTAAACCAGTGCCCATTAACATTTGAAACAAGACGTCAGCAAGATTCTTTTTCTTCCAAACCACAGAGATCCGTAATGGCAATCTAAAGGCTATTTTAGGCTTGTTCTTCACTCTGTCACGCTTCCGACAGAAGCAGCAGCAGACTTTGAAACAGGCCTCCAGCAATGTTCAGTTGCTCCAGAACAAGCAGCCCAAGCGATGCACCAGTCCTGCGCTGCCTCCTCACACTCCTCCCCGTAGCTCTTCCTGTCCTTCTCCCATCCACCAACACTACACCTCCTCCACATGTGCACGGAAACCACAGACAGACCTGCAGCCCAGGTATTATTCTCTCCAGCTCATTTACTGGATAGCTTATTCTTAGACAGAGACTCCATAGCAGCTCTATAATTCACTTTTAAACTTAAAATTATTTTGATGGAGAAAAATGTATTTTATTTTATTTTAAGAAAGAATGCAATGCCATTAGAAAATGCTCTTCTTGTTGCATTAGACTTAAATATTACTTAAAGAGGCCAACATGTTACATTTTGTAATCATTACAATTCTGACTTTAAGACTTTTTTTATTGGGAAATTGTTTAAATATTGCATTCAATTTGTTATACTGTCAGATTCCCTTAAACTATTTTTTGTATTTTATTTTTACATTTTCAACATTTCTATGTAACATTTAATTTCCATTTCTAACTTACCAGTTATGTTATTTACAGTGTTAGTTTAGTATTATTTTGTATAAGCTATTACAATATTTATTAATATTTAGATTTTTTTTTTCAATATTTATTAATATTTTATTTTTCAGATTCAGTTTAAATCATTTTAATATTTACATTTTAAATTTTTTTACTTCAGTTGATTGCCAGGGCAACAGTTTTTATTTTAATTTGATAATTTATCATCTTTATTATTATTATTATTATTTTTTAAATAGTTTTAGTTTTAGCTAACTACACTGTGACAACACTGGCTATTTCTTCTTTACAATTAACACTTCTTTTCTGTCCATCCCTTTTTCTTTCTCTTTTGTTTTGTCTTGATCTTGAAGCCATCCATCGAAAGGCTCCAACCAGAAAAAAGCGGTCAGACTCTCAGTAGCTCAGAAAAAGGAACTTTAGGTCAGCTTTCCATGTTTCTGGATCACACCACATCTTATTAACCTCTTCTTGTCCTCCCAGTATATTATTACACAACAGCACCATCTACTGGTGATCTTGTGATTCCACACAATCCAATCGTGTGTCACCAGGTCCTAAAAAGCATGTGAATCCCTTCAATAGTCATTTTGTTCTCTTTCATCTGATCGGATGTGGACTTCACAAAAAAGTTAAATGAGGGTTATTTATATAAATGTCTTTCCAGTCTTGTGTTTTTGCATCATATATAGTTGTTGTTTAAAGAAAAAGGATGAGTTTATTCTAAGTAAGCTCTTTGTCAGGCTTCTGAGTCCCTCTGTGAGGGCGGGTGGAGAGAGTAAAGCTCGAACCTCAAACACCAACAGACGCAGCCAAAGCTTCGACCAATGTGACCGATTAAAGCCGTCTATCGCTGCCTGCGCTCATGAAAGAGGTGAGTTAATCACGTTCCTTTACACAGTCTGAAATGATCCATGTGGTTTATTTAAGAGCATGTGAGCAGTTGTTTGGCAAAAACTGTTATTAAGTGTGTATATTTATTACAAGAAAAATCATCTTGCTCAATAGCATGATGAATTGCTCTTTGAGGGATTCAAACCTGTAACCTTACACCCAGATCTTTAACCACTACACCACAACACCCATGGAATTCGAAGGCTTACACACACACACGCGCACACACACACACACACACACACACACACACACACACACATTATTATGTTTGTATTATTACTATTTGTTTCAGGAAATAAAACGGGTATTTTTTATGTAAATAAATTACTTAGAAACTATGTTAAATTTTTTTGAAAATAAAACTGGTGTTTTTAAATATGTAAATGCTTAGAAAAACCATACAAATACAAATTTTTAAACTGTTATTGGACACGTTTCAACAAGATTTTGACCCATATTTTTCAGCATTTTCATTTGAACATTTTTCTTGCTCAGAATGAGTGATCTAAACCATCCACCCCCTCGATCTGTTCAGTCTCTGAGTTGGGTAACTGCTCATAACGTTCACAGTTTTATGATTCTGTGATTGCATGCTGTGTTGCTGACACATTTTTGGCCCACTGTTGTTTCATTATGGCAGGCTGGGTTCACTTCAGCATTGCGTTATTTAGGGTGGTTACCCTTCTAACATGTCACACAGTTGAGTGACTCAGAATATGTGGATTTTTGTATTCAAACCATATTCATAAAACCATAAAAAGTACTTTTTTTCTGTTTGCACATGCATGATGTACATGTCTGTGTGTGGTTTCTATGGACTCTCAGCTGGTATGATGATGATGATGATGATGATGGATGATGATGAAGATAAAAAATGCTTCACAGTCAGTCTCCTTTTTTAAAAGGCAGGGTTTTATCTAGAAAATAAATATGAATACATCTCATCACATACTTTAAATATTCCTGTTCATAGTTCATACATACTTTTTTTAGCACTTTAGTATATGATCTCATATTTTCAAACTCCCACAAGCATCACACTAGCTAAGGTTGATGTGCAACAGCTTGACCTCACTTGCTATAGTGTTTGAAAGATTTGACCCACTTTCTCAGTGCCAGAGTTTGACCTCCATACTTGGCCAGTTCCCAGTACCCAGTTGCCTGTTACCATTAAATGTCCAAAAAGTGACCCAAAGCAATTAAAAAAGCATTTTAATTATTTTTTACAAACTAAACAAAATATGTATATGTATAATGTGTGTGTGTGTGTGTGTGTGTGAGTGTGTGTGTGTGTGTGTGTGTGTGTGTATGTGTGTGTGTGTGTGTGTGTATATATATATATATATATATGTATATATATAAATATATATATATACATTTACATTTATATATCTTTTTAATATACAGTTTACCAATAAATTTAAAATTATATTATATTTATATAATATTATAAATATTTTTGCAATACTTTAAAATATTGTTTTAACAATTCTGTCATTAAATAAAAATACTATTTATTTAGATTAAATACACTTTCAGAAGCCTCAGAGAGTGAAAGAAATGGAGATTAGAGATCCTTTGGTAATTGACAATAATGATGTGCAAATGAGGATTTTTTTGGTCTCTTTTGCACAAGCACGGGGGTGTTTGATTGATGACCTTCTAAAATGCTATATATCATTTTGAATTTACAGAGAAAAACATAATGGTTGATCATGGACCAATCAGCTCGTCCATTCCTCCAGCCAGCTGCACCAGCTCTACCGCTACCCCCTCTAAACCCTGGAGAAGCAAGTCGCTTAGCGCTAAACACACTGCTACATCCTCCATGGTCACAGTTAAACAACCACCCCCGGATTCTCTTGAGGTTCCTCCTAAGGTGATCGCCCAGAAGTCCATGCTGGAAAAGCTCAAGCTCTTCAACAGCAAAACGGGTTCCAGAACTTCCAAACATGTCAGTACAGAAGATGTCAATGCTGTTGAACCAGGAGAAGGCCAGATTTGCCCCATACACCCTGAAGCCCTCCAGGGAAACCAAAGGCCTCTCACTCCCAGCAGTTCTGGTGGTTCAAGTCCCAAGTTAGCGCTTCAGGACATTGCACATTCGACGCTTGGAAGGGCTCTGGCACCCAAAATAACTAAGTCAAAGCCTAAAGAGAAAGAGAAGCTCAAAAATCTTCCTGTTACAGAACCTGAACATCATAAAGGAGATACCAAAACTGATGGACATGCTGCACCCAACACTAAGAAGTCTGTTTCTAAAGGAAACAAAGCCAAGAAAGACCGTGCCAAATCAGCCATGAGTGGGATTCCTAAACCAAGCCAGGGAGGAAAGTGTTCAACTGTAAATAAGATTGTAGCATCACCCCCTTGTGGTCCGGAAAGAGAACGGCTTTGGAATGGAAAGATGGGAGGGCTGTCTGTGCATAAAGGGCAGAAAGACAGCAGAAATTACAGCTCTACATCTAGCTTCGCATTTTCAGAAGGGAAAAGTTGCCAAGATCTAACTCTTGGTGCTCAGACCCACTCAACTGTCAGTAATACAGTCAGTGTCCAACTTCCACAGCTCCAACAACAATACCACCATCCCAACACGGCTACTGTCGCTCCATTCATGTACAGGTGACAGATTTATGATAACTTGAATGCATTATCCTAGATACTCCATCAGATTATATTTGGCGCTGAACTAGCAGGTTGTCCTGCCTCTCTCTGTAAAGTAGGTCTCAAACAGAAATTGACAAGACTGGGCTTTTGGCAAGATTGGAGGAAAGAAGAGAACGAACAGGCCTGTGCAGCAAATCCATCCATACTTCTCTGGAGGACCTGACAGGTAAACATGAGCATACTCATGGACAACATTACAATATATATAATCATTTCAGTGCTTCATAATGGGACAGTTATAGCAAATCTGTTCAGTGATTCATAATGAATATATTTAGAAATTTGTAGCAAATTATTTTAGTGAATTATTTAACAGTTCACTAAAATAAATCTGAAAGACTCGGGACAGTCAGGAAACCATGTGAGGTAAAAATAGCAATTATGATGTTGGAAATATTGCTTGTCAAAACAGTCTTAATCTTATTGTACTAAACATTTTCTACTGGCCAAGTGTTGCTACTTTTAGGTTGTTACTCTCTAACTCTAATGCCCAGTTTGGACAAGGTCATTTACTGTGACTTTTTGTATAAAACAACACTGATTATTTATGAATAAGTGAACACTCTGAGGCCAATGTCAGGCCAGTCTGAGGCTGAACAAGAAAACAAAACCGCACTCATCTGCATGTAAAAGGCTATGGATGTCAAGGAGGCCCACTAGCGCACCTATGTTTGTGTGTGTGTGTGTGTCCTTTCTCAGTCTGTCAGAACTGTGTGTAGAGAGAAAAACTCTTCTCCACAGGGGAAGTTCTCTGGGCTGGTTGTAGACATCAGAGCGGTATTCTAATTTCCCCTCTCTTGTCCATGGAGGAAAGGAAAAGGCAGGACTGAAGTCAGAAGAGCTTCTTTCACAAATCAATCGGCACATTCTCTGGGAAAACGACTCCAAATGTGTCAGACAGGCCATTTATCCATCTTAATAGGAGCGTAGGAGAGTCAGGGACACGTTGCCACCATAAAAAAAACAAAAACCTCAGGACTTTAGTAGCTCTGTGAACTCGCTGTCTGCAAACAAGACAAAGATCTGCACCACTGGAAACAGTCTTCTCAATGGACCGAACAGGAAGTCATTGTCAGTTGGCATCTCCTCCCAGAACAGGAGAAACAAGAGATGGTTCTCATGAAGACACCTCAGACGACTGCTCCAGTTTCAAGAGAAAGGACGGCTTCTGGGGTTTAGACAGTTCTGGAGGACCTCCGACATCTTCTGAATGGCTGTCTGAACACACATCTGAGTCAACGCTCTTGTGTGTGGGATGGAATTGCTTGTGTTTATGAGGAGATCCTTCAAACCATGTTGGATATGTTTGAGAAGCATGAAAGTAAGTAGATGTGTGTGTGTTGGACGACTCTATCTGTTTTAAAGAGTTAGGAAACAAACCTGTTTTTACTCAAGTAGCACCTAGTGATCCTGAGATTTAGCACTGACCTCAGTAAGCAGTTCTGAAAGAGGTTGTTTGTGGTTTTTACAGCTTACAGGAATGTACTTTACCATGGCACTCGTTCTTTTACACATTTTGCATCATGTGTAAGTGTGTGTGTGTGTGTGTGTGTGTGAGTCTCCTCTGTACCTCCTGAGCCCCTTGTGGACCCCTCATGATAGCCGTTAATCCGAGTGGCCAAATCCCCGCTCACCTATGGCATACACTGTGTTTATTTTCAAGCAGCCGTTGGCTAACGTTTCGTGCGTTAACATTGGCGCAAGAAAACAAAAAGCTCTTTCACGGAAAGCTAGGAGATTTAACTTCAGAGCAAAAGGGGCAGAGTTAGAGCTGTGATGCTAATACAGAGTTTGGAATTGCTGCATTTACATCATCCCAGGATTCTCAGGGTTTTGGCTGCGTTTTCGAAGCATTTTAGGTGTGTGAATATGTGTGTTCGGACATGCCTTAGAGTTACGGTAGCAGCTGTTTGCAGACTTTGGTGATGGTGATGTCTGGTTTCCTCAGGTGAGGTCTCAGAAACCAAGAGGTTATGTACTGTGAAAAACATTGCTGATCTAAGGCAAAACCTGGAAGAAACCATGTCCAGTCTGCGGGGGACGACGTATTTCAGTCACAGGTAAGAACCGCGTGAAGATTTTATTTTTGGTTATTTGTGTGTTCGGAAGTGGTCAAAGTGCTCAAACATATCTTAATGGAATATTCTGGTTTTAGTACAAGTATTGATTTCCCAAAAAAAAAAAATAATAATAATAATACATTTGTCCCTTCCTAAAAAAGAAAAAGAAAAAAAGGTTTTCAGTGAAGCAGCTACAGTGGAAATGAAAGGAGACTATAAATGTTTTAACAGAAGTGTTTTTATGAAATTACAAGCTTCATATTTCTGCTTTTAAATCACTCAGAAATTGGCCATACTTGCAACTTCCGTTTTTTGCTTTTTTAATGGAAACCTGGGATCAGTATTGCCATCTCTCACTCTCAACTTCAAAAACAAGCCCAGTATTTTTATATTATTTATTATCATCAATATTATCAATTAATAAGCCTGCGACATAGTAAACTGAAACCACTCAAACAGAAGTTATATTACAAAAATCATCAACAAAGCATTAGGGCACACACTATCCTCCAATCACCTGCGAGCAGAATAGTTTTGGAGATGAAAAAGGAGAATGAGACAAGGGCACTAAGGGGGGCACTTTAATATAGCCACTTATTTGTAATAAAATAAACTCAAACCATATGTATCTACTATTAGAATTACTACTGTTTATTTATTGATTTAATGATTAATGCATTATAAAAATATTTGACAAATTGAATTAGGTCCCTTATCTTCCCCTGCACCATTCACCTTTTCCCATGTTTGCTGTCTGTCTACATCTATGTTGGTGGCTTGTTTGTCTATTTACATCTATTGACCATCATTGCTTGGATTACAATCTCACATGTCTGCATGTTAAATGCAATTTTACTTCATTGAGAGGGAGGAGGGGGTGCGATGATGAATTACGGTACAGCACTTTTACTATCGCACTGATTGGCTATTAGCTGCGAGCAGACTGTCTCAACAATATACTGGAAAAAACAACGACCATAATGTAAAGAAAAAAGGTTTACCTAATAAGCAACCATATTTTTATTTAATTTTAATTTAATTTAAATAAGCCCAAAAATGCAAAAAACGCGACTCTCCCGGACAATCGAAAATGGGCAAAAAGGCGGGAGCTAGTTGCTGAAGCCACGCCCATCTAGCGCAACGGCAATGTCAGCAGCAGCAATCCACCCTTCACTCAAGTGGCCACGCCCTTAATTATACAGAATTTAAATCTTAATATAATTTAAACGGATGAGTTATATAAAAAAAAAAAATCACCCACCTCACAGTTGTCATGAAGGTCAAAAAATCTTTTTTTGCACCAGGTTATAAACATGTTTTTTCCTGTTGTATGTTGGGCATTTTTAACATGGGCAGTCTATGGGAGTGACTCCTTTTTGCAACCAGCCTCAAGCGGCCAATCGATTAATTGCATTTTTTATCAATTCCTAGAGTTAGCGGGAGGTTGCCGCTCATAATCAACCCAAAGGAGTCCCAC
Source organism: Carassius auratus (assembly GCF_003368295.1). Lineage (NCBI taxonomy): Eukaryota > Metazoa > Chordata > Actinopteri > Cypriniformes > Cyprinidae > Carassius > Carassius auratus. The sequence continues at coordinate 26,111 of NW_020525449.1, read as the reverse complement.
TAGTGGTAGCTGCTTCTTACTGCACTTTTTCTGCTTCATGATCAGACTCAGTTCAGTACGGTTGAAGTACAACATGACATTAATTATGACTGGGCACAGAGATCACAGCACAGTTCAGAAAGCACCCCATTGTTTCCGGGTGTGTGAACTCTTTTATCTCTGGGAGTTTGCGAACTGTAAAACTCTAAATGGCTTTGAGGAAGACCGTTTGATTGGCATTAGGAACTGATTTGGGGGGTGCCGGGTTTTTGTGTTTGGTGTGATCAGTTTGATGCGTGTCTCGGCCTTCCAAGGTACAAAAGCTGGCCGTGAAATCGGCTGGGGGCCTCCTACTGCCCACTAATACTGGATAAAAAGCTTGCTTTAATATTCCAATGAAACCCTGTCCTGACAGGATGCAGAATTTTGACAGAACCTCAGTGATGCTTTTACTTTTTGCTTGCTTTACATTGCTAAAACTGAAATATAAAGTACATCAAAGCATTAGGAGAAAAAAAATGACAAAATGACTGAAACTAAAATTAAAATGAAAACTGAAACTATAGAAAAGATTTCAAAAAGCCAACTGCATATAAAAGACTTTCTGTAACAGTCTGTTTCATCTCGTAAACCTCTCATATGACATGTGCAACTATATATTGTTTTGTTAATTAATTTAAGCATAGTGGCTAAGCATTAAATACTGGCTCTAACAAGTGTTCAAAATGCAAACTAAAGCAATAAATAACATATATTTAATATTTGTTCTATCATTTATTGGTTTTGGTCTGATCAATGTTGTGGGTTTTGATACCATCAAAAATGTATTTGTAACTTGGTGGTTTTCAGTTTTGTTACAATCCTTTCTTCATTCAAGGCCAACTTTTATAAGAGGAAATGTGTTTCAAAGCTTTGTGTATCTGAAAATTAATTTCCATTGAATGAAAGAGAATAGGGATTAACTCTAAAAATGGTCCATAGAACTATTTGATATACAACAGTTTACTTTTATGCATTACATTCTCATGTCTTTTCTGTCTGACTCGTTTGCCAGCACCCTCGAGACGACCTTTGACAGCACTGTAACTACTGAAATCAATAGGAGGGCTTTGCTTGCCCTCACTTCCCGCCCTGCCTCTGCATTACCATGGCGGCTGGGCTCATCCAGTCCTCGCCTACAAGCTGGTGATGCCCCCTCTTCAGGAAACACAGTTTCACAGCATGGCAGTGGCTGTGGGCAGCACACACACAGGGATCAGACCTGCACGCACAGTGGTGTCCTCTGCGACCTTGAACTTTCTGAGAAGGTGGAGGAGCTGGAGGGGGTCGCCATGGAAAGAGCGGGGTACATGAGTGATGGAGACGTCCTGGGCAAGAGCATGAAGATGGATACGGTCACCAATGGGTAAGTAAATAAACACAAGAGCACAGATTGATAGCATTATATTTTGATCACCCCATTACTGTTATCATAAAATAACCTTTAGGTTTAAAATTCTAAATATGACAATGTAACAGAATTCGTAGTCACAGGAAGAAGGAGGCGGAGACGGAGAATAGAGCCTTCCAAAGTTAAAGTTAAAAAGTTAAAATTGAGCCATTTTTTTTAAACAGAGTTTGTGCACAGCAAAACTCGCAGGTTTAGGAAACTGTCCTCTGTAAAATGTGCTGCACAAACTCTAACACATATTTCTAATTGCGTCTACATTCGGGAGGCCAAAGAAAGTGCTTTTGCTTTCACAAAGATACAGTGTCTTCACAACATAGTGGCAATAACACTACTGTGATATCAGAAGCCACGTCTTCTTTCTCTGCACATACATTTGAACAGCATTATACAAATATTTCCACATAGGGATGTAGATATGTGAGGGAGAATTAGATCGGGGTGCTTTCGGCAGGTTTTGGTCACCCTTCTCTTTTAGATAGAAAAAATCCATTTGTGGGACACTATACATGCACCAACAGCTACATAAAACACTGAAGAAAAATTAAAACATGAAAATGCATCATATGACCCCTTTTTTATGCCACCTTTTACAAAGTATTTGTTAAGATTTTAATATTTTTATTTTCCAGTCTTATTTTACATTTAGTTTACGTTTTAATAATTTTGTTATGTGCTTTTGACATTTAAATTCTTTTTTTTCTTTTTTTTGATATATTTTAAATATTTTTTTTATATTCAGTATTATTTTTCTTTTAGTACTTTTCCAGTACTTATTATTGCATTGTAGTTTGTTGACAAGGCAGCACTTCTAAATTTCGTTTAAGTTTTTCATACAGTCTTTACGTTTTATTTTAAGCTTCATTTCAGTTAACAAAAACTATTTTGTAACAGTTTAAGTTGTAGTTAACCACTGAATGAGAGAATAACATATGGCAAAAAAATCATATATACATAGCGAGAAAGAGAGAGACAGAGAGAGAGAGAGAGAGAGAGAGAATGTATGTGTGTGTGTGTGTGTGTGTTTACTGTATAAGTATGCAGTTAAGAATGCATCTCTGTGTCTGCCTCTGGATGGCGCTCTTTTGCTAGTCCTTTTTACTAATATATTTTAAGCTTTTTTAATGGAGCCAACTGTTGATGGTAGTTGTGTAATTTAGGTGTGTAACAATTTATAATGTCCATTTAGCACTATTTATCAGAAGATGCAAAGTTAGTGTATGTGTAGCACAGTACGGCTCCCATGAGCTGCTAGCCACAGCTTTTTAGCATGTAATCATGTAATGTCCAAAACTCAAGTTCCTCTGCTTCTATATGCAGCTTTAAGGAGCTAAAATGTGTAGGGACTCACTACTGTACAATAATACTTTTTCAAGTTAGCAGTTATTTTGTTCATATGTCTGTTATCAGCTTTTCATTTCGCTGTCCGTCAGCAGGACATGGAAACACAACATGTAGCCCGTGGTAAGAAGACGGGAGTCAAAGGTCATGGGAAATATTCAGGATTCAAATGGTTGAATCCTGAGATGGGGTGAATATATGAATATTTGTGGCACGAAGAGAGAGAGAGAGTACTTGAATTTACCTCACAGACACGCATTTAGCTCACTTTCATGGAAAAAATCGGCGACCTTTTGACCCTGTGGAAGAGATATGAGGTCACATCCAAATTTGGAAATGGGACTAAATGCACAAACACAGCACATGTAGCAATGAACACACAGGCTCGTGCAGAATCTTTCCCTAGTCCTGTTCAAACAGGAATCAGACAGACACCTTTTATTGGATTCTCATATTCCTTCTGCTCACTGCTGAATTCCAGCAGAGTGATTCTGTCACCACAAGAAAATCTTAGAGAGACATTTGATCATAGTTGGAAAGCTTTTAAGCCCAATTACTGAGACCATATATGGATGGATTTTGAAACGCAGTCAACATTGGGTACTTGGGTACTACAGCAAATTCTGTTTCTAAAACCCGATGCCTTGGTTTGGATTAGTGTCTTTTTACCAGCTTATTTTAGTGCCATCTTAGTTACGTGTTAGATTAATCGGATAAAGACAACAGGAAAAACATTTAACAATGTTTTGTTGGAGATTAAGTAGGTATTGTTTTAGTCCATCGAGTATCGGTTTTGTTTTGTCTTTTTATTTTATTTTATCAGATTTTGTAATACTTTGTTCCC
>NW_020525449.1:0-17500 GCF_003368295.1 Carassius auratus | reverse complement strand
TTTTTTAAATAAAACTACATTTCATTTTGATTCAAATCAAAGTTTTTTTAATGTTGTGGTTCACCTCATAGCTGGTTGCTTTGGTTAATGGCTTTCAACTTTCCAAGTCTTCCAAGACCAAGACATGAATGGGAAACATACTTCTGAAACCAAGGTGGCATAAAAAGTGGTTTGGAACAACATGAGGACATTTTTGGGTGAGTCCCATCCTGCAAAGTGGACCAGACTTAGTCTATAATTAAAACTCTGACTCTTGAAGACTGAACTTGCCCTATCCTTGATCAAGTCAGTGTAGAAATCTCAAAGATAAAATGGCAGTCGATCAAAATGTTGGCAGAAAATAAGGAAAGTCAGACAGATGACCTGCAGACAAGGTTCGTAAGATCAACTGTTCTCCAAATAAGGTCATTTGAGCCCAGCCAGGTGTTTTTGCTGGATTTTTTGCCCAGTACCTGTCAAAATATCATTTTAGTGCCCAGATTGACACAGGTAAGGGAGGCATGATCTAAGACCTTATGAAATGTGGCTGGGGGGCAGGAATGGCGAGAATCCAATTGGAATTCCTTTTCTGTCTTCTTTCTTACAGGAAATGCTTGATGGCATGTATCATTTATTGTATTCTTTCTCCAACAGCAGCTGGTGCAAAAAAAAAAAAAGAGAGCTAGGTGTTTTAATTCACGTTATTTTGACTTGCTTTGTCATCACATCTGCCAAAACAAAGTCCGGGTCGGTGAAAGATGGGGTGGTGTGAACTTTAGTGATGCATCCTTCTGAGAGCCACTTAAATTCCATTGAGAAGGAAGCTTCTGTTGCTTTTGGATTTGGACGGTGTGGATGCCGTACAAGATTATTTTGATTTATTTGCACTGTACTGTAAATTCGGTCAAGACTGCTGTGATCAGATCACAATCCAAGCTCTCGCTTTAATGGTCTGGTGATCCATTTCAGCTGATGTTTCAGACGAACCATCAGGGTTTATCTTGTTTTGCTTTGAATTGATTTGTCTTGCAGATAATAAATGAAATTTCAAAGATTTTTTTAAATGAGTAGTTTAACTAGGGATACATTTTACATCGGTTCCATATTCGTTACGGGCCAATATTAGTGTTTTATTTTATAACTATTAATTATTTGTATTAATTCATTTTATTCCTTTTAATACATTTACTATTAAATTTATTTAGCATGTTTATTTACAATAATTTTTCCTTGTTTTTCAATAATTTTTCAAAGTAATTTAATGTATTGGCCAAGATTAGATTTTTATCATAATTTTTTACATTTAGATTACAGTAGCCATCATCAAAAGCTCACTTAAAATTAATAATAAATAACTCCAGACATTTAATGTTACTGTTAAAAGTAAATCTCAAAATGAATGTTAATTTTTATAACGTACATTATAATATGCCTAAATTCACTTTTAAAATAAAAAAAAATGGTGGCCTTTGATGTCTTTTGATATGTTTTCATTTTAAATAATGTATATGTCAAACCTTTTTTTTTTTTTTTTTTTTTTTTTTTTTTGCTGTTAAGGAAATAGGACCTCCTCCTTTCATTATACTTTTGGATATGACAATCATCTCAAGCATGTGGTGTCTCAATACCGAGTAGTTTCCCGCCAGTGGAGGGATGTCCGTTTTTCAGATCCGTGATGATTGCTACATTGTGTTTGACTGTGTAATTTGGCCAAGGTAGTTCAAACACGGCTTTGAAATGTGATCGGGGCGTCTCGCCATTAAGAAAGGGGCTTAGGGACCAAGTCTGGACTGAAAACAGAGACCTGGCCAAATCCACACCCACACACAGAGGACATGTGCCATATTGCACTCTCTCATCTGTGGGTCAGTTGGTTTCTATACTTCTATTCAATGCATGAATGCCTTTGGTGTGAGGCATTTAGTCAGATCAGTTTACATTACATTACCTCGAGGACTTCTGTATGTAAATAACCTGTGTGTTATGATTGTCTAACCTCTGTCTTCTGGCGTACTTAAAACTTTAAGTTGCTGAATACTAAACATGTGTTCATTTGTAAATTATTTGTTAATTGTCGTGGTTGTGATGTCAAACTAAAATATTTAATATTTTAATATTTAAGTAGTAGTAGTACCTTTTATTATCCCCTTGGGGAAATTCTGTTTCGGTGGGTTTCAACATGCATTTTCACATAGTCAAACAATAGAGCATAACAACACGTACCAAACAATAGCAAACAATTTCTTGGAAAGAAAGGAAAGGGAAAATTTTTTTATCTTGCATTTAGGCATTTCACCTAAATATTTATATTCAATGCAATGCAGAGAAAAATAAAAAACTATAATAAACAGCAGTTTAATGTATGGAAAATGGCACACAGAAACCTTTTGGAGAGATGACAAAAGCAGTTTGAACTGATTCACAGAAATTAATCTTGCTACTTGCAGAACTAAATCATTTGGAATGCATTATGCCTATCCAGTATATTACACATTAAAATCATCACAAATATATTTAGGGAAAACCCTAGACAATACCATTATGATTTCTGAAAGAGATTTTTGTAGCTAAGATGTACTGAGAAGGAAGCTTTGCGTGTGAGTATGTCTTACATAAGAGCAAGAAAAATGATATATCCCCTTTAAGCAAGATTTGATTAATGACTTGCATTGCAACCTTAGAATATTTTTCCAAAGGCGTTTTACATGAAATTAAATGTGCTACTTTTCTTTTCCCCTTATTGTTTGTAGGTGTCAAAATAATTCAGTCTTATGCTGATTTCTTTAGAAAGCAGTTTTGTGTTGTGTCAGTGTCTGCCAGTGTTATTTGGCTGTTGATAAATTAATATTTCTACCCGTAGGATTTGACTGGAAGTCTGTGGGGCTACAAGTGTGCTCTCCACCAGGAGAAAGACAGAAAAAGAGAGATGAGCTGGCAACTTGCCTTCTTGCCAACAAGCATTATTATTCATGATAGCCCAGTAGGTACAGTCATTAAGTACGGTACCGTACTTTCACGCTTCTCTTGCAGCCCAAGCCCCTCACCACACATGCACCACACTCTGCAGTAAGAGCACAGTGGCAATAGTGTTATGGCTGAGACTGAATGGGATATTTGATAGTGCCAATGTGTCTGGTTCACAGGGATCTGATATGTGTCCCTGTGATCAGCTGTAACTGTACAGTGTCAAATTGAAATGGATGACGAGAGACCGAGACTGATTGCTTGAGACTGATCACTTTGGACATGACAGACTGATCTAAGGCTCGTACGAGGCAGTAAATTTAGCAAGCTATTGAGGATGACAGCTGAAGTGTTTTTGTATTTGCTATATCTGTAATTTGCACAAATCTGGTCTTAAACACTTCTTCTGATCAAGTGTGAACTCTTTACATTTGCTTTTATTAATGAATATGGCTTTATAAAAATATTAGAATTTTTTTTTTGTTGTAAGTTTTAGTTTTTTTTTTTGTTGTTGTTGCTTTTTTTGCTGTGACTTTTATTTTGTTTTTCAGAGTTTTGTTTTTGTCATGGCTTTTTCATCTTTGTTTTCTGTTTGGTTTATTCTTTGTTGTTTTACTTGCCTCATTTTTTTAGCACTTTTCATTTTGTTTTATAATATTATTTTATTGTTTACATTTTTATTGTATTTTTATATTCTTTTTTTTGTTTGGGTTCGATCAGAATAATAATAACAAACATCTAAATGTTGCTATAAAACAGAAGTAGTGATATCATCTTCCATATTGTGAAGTACATTCTGAGTATAACTGAGTGTGAGTAATTGCATGTGTTAACACATTATTTATCGCAGGCCTAAATTTGTCATATTTTACATTTGCAAATAGCCATTGAAACTCGCTGTTCTATAATTGGTAAGTTTGTAACATGAGTGAATGAAACCCAGACAGTCATTTAAGTCTGCCAGCACAATTTCAGCACAAAGGGAGAAGCAGCCTCAGTCTATTGTTATTTGTTACGCTTAAGTCATTAACCCCATCCATTGCCAAAACTGCAATGAGTGCAAGTCTGGTTCTTTAACCTTGAGCCCTCAGGACAGACTCAATGACAGCATGTAAAGCTTTCTTTGTTTTTAAGCTGCTTAAGCTGTCACCCGTGCAATTATTATTTTATTCTCATGTTGAGGCAAGACATTTGGAAACATAATCTTTTGGGTTCATTTGTTGTTTCAGTGTGAATAAAGGATGCAAAAGAACATCCATCCATTTGTCCTTGACACGTCTGGTATTGATGGAGAAAGCGATATGAAGAGAGAACTGTTTCCTCTGTGGTTTAGGACGGGTGAACATGTGCTCCGAGGGGGGCTTTGTAATCACAGCAGAGCGAACCACTCTCCGAATAATTAAATGACTGGGACATGAAAAAGAGAGAGCTCTTATCTGACATCTGAGGAAACAGCTACTCCCTTTAGCGCAGACTATACATACAATACATGACTGGCAACCAATGCTCAGTGGTTTTTCATCCAGTGGAGATGCAAGTTTCTGGATGGTACCATTAAGAAATTAAGTAAATGTTGGTGGTTCTTAAAGGAATAATTTACCCCAAAAATAAACATTTGCTCAAAACTCACAGGCTACCCAAGTTTGTATCTTCATCTGGAGAAATTAAGCATTACATCACTTGCTCACCAATGGGTGCCATCAGAATGAAAGTCCAAACAGCTTATAAAAAAAATTATGCTTTCTCCAGTAAAAAAGAAAAAAGAAAAAAGAAAAAAAAAAAAAGTTTGGATCTATGCATATTTTTCTCCTGATTCAGACAGGACAACTTTTTTATTGGAGAAAGTAACATTTTGGATAGAGGCCTCTATCTATATTAGCCAGAAGCACTAGTTTGAAGTTAAACCATCTTACTCATGGAGTTATTTCTTACAAACATGCAGCTTTTCACTTACACTTACTTGTGATTATTGTGATGTTTTTATCAGCTGTTTAAACCCTCATTCTGACGGCACCCATTCACTGCAGAACATCCATTGGTGAGCAACTAATATAATGCTAAATATCTCCAAATCTGCTACAATAAAGAAACAAACTAAACTACATCTTGGACGGGTGGCCTAATGGTGAGTAAATATTTAAAATATTAACTATTCCTTTAAAGGGGGGGTGAAATGCTCGTTTTCACTCAATATCCTGTTAATCTTGAGTACATATAGAGTAGTACTGCATCCTTCATAAATCCAAAAAGTCTTTAGTTTTATTATATTCATAAGAGAAAGATAGTCTGTACCGATTTTCCCCTGGAAAAACACGATCGCCTGGAGGCGTGACGTAAAGGATAAATGGATTTGCAGCAATAAAAATCGCTTGCAGTAGCTCTGCTACTAAATTTATTTCAAAATGGCAATCCATATACAGCTATGAACAGCTGTTCCTTCATCTTGGCTGAGTTTTCAACGTTGTTACGGAAAAGGTTGAATCTGATTGGTTAGTTCTTGTCACATGACCTGCGGTGCGCTTGCGGCATTCTGAAAAGTTGAGATGTTTTTAACTCGATGCGGTGCGGACGGGCCTGGAAAAAACGTGCGCATCGCACCGCGTGCGCGTCGCGACCGCGTCGCTTCCATTATGAGCGCGCATGCCGCGCGCCTACATTGGAAATAACGAACTTGCGCGTGCAAAAGACACGATATGTGAACGGCCCCTTACTCACCGCCTGCGGTTCCAACACACGATCATGACACTTTTTCGTTGGGACTGCATTATCCTTAAGAAATAAACGATGTGCAAATCCGGCGTCAAACTGGGCCTTGTTTGTAAAACAAGCATCTTCGAAATGAAGGGAACAAACAAAAACACTTGCACAACTCCGTTGATGCTCTGTAAAAATAAACTCCATCCACTGGTCCCTTAATGCTGTTTCTCTTTTGGTAATCTGTGCAGGGTTGTCTTGCCCTGGCAACCAAAAACACACTTCTTTTGTGACATTTCGCGACGCTCTCGCTCTGATCAGTGAACGTCTGTTGTGCTCTCAGTGCTCTACTCTACGGGAGCGCGCACTCTTCCGGCAGAAGTGCCCTCAGGACCCATATAAGGAAATTCCGCTCCATCTAACGTCACACAGAGCCATACTCGAAAAAAACTTTCCGAAACTTGTGACAAACCGGAAGTAGTATTTTTGGAACAGAAATACTCCTTCAAACGTGCAACTTAATTTTTGAAACTTTGTCCATGCTTAGCATGGGAATCCAACTCTTTAACAGTGTAAAAAACTCAGTATGCATGAAATAGCATTTCACCCCCCCCCCCCCCCTTTAACTGAGAACTCTGAGAAACATCTTCCTTCCTAGAATTATTTTGTGATGTTGAGATTTCTCTTAACTCTAGAGGAGACATGTGAGATCTTTCTTCCAGAAAAACATCGCAAACTCATCTTAAGTCTGTCTTAGAAAATCAAGTGAGATATTAAAAGATACCATTTGTGATTTTTCTTTAAATTGGGTACATAAGTCTTGGCTAGGTTTAGTAGATTCTGAGAGCGTTCACTTGGACAATGTGATTGTTTTTGTGGGGAGGAATCGCACCTTCAGCAGTGCTAATTGGGTGTTTGAGACAATGATCTTAATCACTCAGCACAGTGATTTATTCACATGCAAATGTGTTCACAGGACAGGAAGTAAGAGATGGAGGGACAGAGAAAAGAAAAGAAACAGAGAAACTGACTGAAAGACAGAGGGAGGAGGATATCTGTCAGCACACAGGATCGCCATCCCCCATACAACTGTGTGTGTGAGCGAGAGAGAAAGAGAGAGAGAGAGAGAGAGAGAGAGAGAGAGAGATAGAGAGAGAGAGAGAGAGAGAGAGAGAGAGAGAGAGAGAGAGAGAGATGTAGTCAAATAAATGGATTCTGTATGCTGTGGTGGGGAGTAACATTATTTTTTTTTAACATACTTTTTTGTCACCCAGATATCTATCTATCTGTCTATGGACAGTCTATGTTGTGATGATCTTGTCTACAAAGGCTTTACATTTTGTACCGAATAATGCAATCTCATATAAAATATCTTCAGAAATTACGATCTTTCATTTGAGATTTTATTATTCGGTGTAAAATGTACAGCTTCTGTCTACCAGCATCCGCTGACGCTGTGTGTCTTCTGTGTGAGTGGAAGTCAGAGACAGAAAAAAAATTAGAGTGTTTGTGTTGTTTCAATGTGGCATGTGTATTGCAACAAAAGAACTCACTGAAGCGAAAATAGAGGGATGGAAACACAGGATGGAAAGAGAACAACAATACAGATATAGTCATGTGCTTTCAGTGTCCTGGTGGCTCCAGCAGACCCATTTTAGATACAATGAAGCTCTTCTCTGTGTATATTTAACTTTATCTTCTGTAAATTATATATATATATATATATATTACATATTTGTGAAGTGGGAACTGTACAAAGTATTAATAGTAATGAGGGCGGAAAATTCAGCTTTGCAATCACCAGATTACATTCCATCTTAAAATATATTTTAAAAAAGAAGTGTTACTCTCAATGTAAATATTTACATGAATGCTGTTGTAAAACACTGTATTGTGATTGGTTTTTATCACACACTGACTTTCAAGCACCTTTCTGTAGGAAATGCAAGTCTAGTGTATTGTGGAATGTGCCAGTTCTCCCTCATTCAAAACAATGCAAATCATGCTCTGCGGTTCTCTGGAAAACCAACACTAACACAGCAACCGATGTGTGAGACCTGAAACGTTTTCGTCTTTGTGATATTTGTTTGTTTAAATCATGCTGAAGAAGATGGAGGAGAGAGAGAATGCGAGAGAACTACTCTGAATTCCTCACGCTCACTAGCAGCTCTGTCATTACAAACGTCTGCCGGCAAAGGCTTGGGCACGAGGGCTGGAATCTCTCTCTCTCTTTCTCTTTCTGTCTTCCACTGTGTTATTTTACAAAGTCACACACTCAAAACTGCTCTATGAAGACAGAAACCTCTGGTCACGCTGTATATACACATTCCCGAAGATTTTTAGACATCTATTTGCACTTTTAAAGGTTTTAACACTTACAAGACTAACGGCTACATCTGTTTTTTTATTTATTGCATATTCAAAAACATCTCAGATAATACATATATAAGGCCTTGTTTGCCCATAAAGTTTCAAAAGGGTCAAAAACACTGTTTGCTGTTTTGGTAAACATAACAAAATGTCAGCTTTTGTCAGTTAGCGGATCGTCTACTAAGGATTAAGGCAGCTTGATCTTTAACTATTGGATGTGACCCTTAAAATACTTTGCTAAACAACCGGGCATGAGAGCGTGAAACATAGTGGAGTGAACTAATTGGCCAGGTTTGGTGAAGTCTGTTGGTTAGTCACTTATTGACTTTACGTAACTTTAGCCACTAGCTAAACTCAAACAGACAGAACGGTAAAGCGAAAATGGATTCCCACACTCGTATCACGGTGGACTGTGCTTCCAAGCTGTAAAAACACACTTAAGCCGTAACTTATCACAGAAGTCATTCCTTCACACACCTACACACACGTGCGCCACACACTTATTACGTACAAACACGTTTCATGTAGGAACTTGCCTTCCCTTAAACCTGAAAGGTGACCTGGCATTTACGACGCAACGCAGATGTCCAGATATAACTCATGTGAAGATGCTGACTGTCAAACCTGTCAGAGCGATGAGAGGATAGACAAACTCTCGAAAACATGTTTACTTCTTTCTTCAACGTGTTGTTCATTTTGTTTATCGCCAGCTAAAACTGTAAAACATCATCTTCTGTCATTGAAATAAATAAAATAGAAACATATGTAATTGGGCAAACTTTAAAAAACTTAAATGAGAATTAAAATGTTGCTTTTTCAACTAACTGAAATAAGTTTAAGGGTGAAAATGACTAAAACTGAAATCTGAAAATAAATGAAAGCTGTATAGAAATACATATTTGAAAAACAAATTGATGACAAATGCACATAGCAAAGTTAATAAAACTCAAAAATTAAAAAGAAAATTGAAACGATAAAAAATAAAAGCTCATTCAAAATATCAGAACTATAATAGTATATAAACAATATTAAAATAAACTGGCTTCCTTACAGTTGTGTTTTTTGAAGGCATAGCTCACCCCAAAATGAAAATTCCATCATCATATTCTGTATAACCTGTATAATTTTCATTCCTATGTGGAGATAGAAAATGATATTTTTTTTTTACATTGGAAGTCGACGGGGTCCAAAAAAATTTTACATTTTTATTCAATACCATTATTTTTTTGTTCCATATTTTCACATATACAGTATTATATGGTCCTTAGATATATTTCTATTAGCACTGGCCATTAAAATACTTTAGCTGACCACTTCTATTCACATTAACTTTATTGATCAGTTTTATTTTTGTTTATTTTACTGTTAAGGAGAAACTTCTGACTCAAAGTGGTCAGATGTTCTTGATCTGTGAACTATAACCACTTAATATTAGGAGGTTTTCCGACCACTTGAAAAGCCGATTTGTTTTTAAGCTTTAGCTCATTACACATGAATAATTCAACTTAATTAACATCTTGACATTCTTTCTGATCCAGCTCTGTTCTGAGACCAGTTTATAGAGTCAACACCCATCTCCTTTTGAAGTCCTGCCGGGCTTAAAGACTCCTTTGTGATCAGATTACCATACGCTCAGTTGGTGAAGCCACTCCCCTCAGCTTGTGGTTGGCTGCTGGGTTTGTGTGCATGCATGTGTGTGTGTGTGTGTTTGGGGAGAATTGGTCTCTCTCTCAGATTAGTGAAAGGTAGAGCGAGGGAAGGAGTGCAGTGGAGCTTTACTCATGAAGCTGCCTGCCACCCAGCCAAACTTTAGCGGCCTCTCGCTGGCTGTCCCGGGATCAGGCTTTCGCCAGGGAATTCTGCAGCCCGGCTCCAACACTCTGAGGTAGAGAGGAGGAATTTTCTTTGTTTGAGGATTTATGAGGTGGAAAGTTGCTTTGCCACGTGGGACTGTTTTTGTGTGTGTGCCGGAGTGTGAAAGAAAAAGGTGTGTGGTGACCCCACTTTACTGATCTTAAATTGATTTTTAAAAGTATTAGAATAAAAAATAAATGTTCAATTCATTTTTATTATATAGAAAATATTATTTAAAATGAATGCTAACAGTTGTGGTTAGGAAATACAAATCAAATGTATATAATGATTAAACGTGAATTTTAATAGTGTTAATATCTTGCAGCTGTTTTGTTTCTGATGTACATTTATGTTTTGGGGGGGAAAACCAAGGATGCAGTGATTAAGGATTGGATTTTTGTAACAATCTATAAGATAATGATTGTCATATTGTCTAAATTTATACAGTATATTCAAAAATGACACCTTTGACCATTTGCTCCATATTTTAGGATTTAATTTGTGCACTTTATAACAGTTTATGAGGACTGTGATTTCTCTCAGTTTTTGGTACATGTGTGTCAAAAAACCAGCTCAAAATTTAGCACACTGTCTGTATTCCTTTATTTGAATACACTACCGTTCAAAAGTTTGATGCCAGTGAGATATTTTTTAAAATAAATTCAGCATTTTATTCAGCAAGCATGCATTAAATTGACAATAAAGACATTTATAATGTTGCCAAACATTTCTGTTTCAAATAATACTCTTGTTTTGAACTTTCTATTCATCAAAACATCCTGAAAAAAAAACACTTTGATGGTTTGCACAAAAATATTAAGCAGCACAACTGTTTCCAACATTGATAATCATAAGAAATGTGTCTTGAGCAACTCAGTATATTAGTCTGATTTCTGAAGGATCATGTGATGCTGAAGACTGGAGTAACATAGCTGCGGAGTAATTCAGCTGTTCCATTAAAGGAATAAATTACATTTTTAAATATATTCAAATAAAAATGGCTATTTTAAATTGTAATAATATTTTACATATTTACTGTATTTTTAATTACATAAATGAAGCCTTTGTGAGCATAAGATACTTCTTAGAAATATTAGAAATCCTACCAACCCCAAACTTTTGAACTTTTAAAGCCATAGTCGCCACCACCACAACACAGACGTTTTTCTCAAAGCAACAAGCTTGTCAATGACCTGTGCCCTTTTTCCCTTGCTGTTCCTGGTTAAAGTATCTTTCCTGTTCTCCCACAATGCCTCCTTGCAGAACTAATTAATAGGCCACCCAAAGCAAACAGGACAGGCTAGTGTGTGCAGTCGATCTGTAGCTCACAACTCCGTGCTGCTCTTCTAATAACAGGTCTTTAGCAAAAAAAAAAAAAAATTCCTGCCCTTTGGATCAACTCACTATGCTTTTACTTCTTTGGGGCTTGACACAAATCTAATGTCCCAGACAGGAGACGGGTTGGGGGTCGGGGCCACTGTTTCTGCCTGCACTTGTTTGACTATGGCGGGGTAGATGACAGGTTGTTTCGGGACTGTTTGTGTTTGGTCTTGTCACACCTGTGTCTTCAGTCACTGATACTGAATTACATTTGCTGATTCATAATATTAGCTTAAAAGTATTTGTGAATGTCGTCAATGTTGGTGATGAGAGAAGGAAGCAGGTGAGACAGAGAGCGTTCCTGACGTATTTATTCAAAGCATCCCAGACGGGTTTCTGTTTATATGGCCGTATGATTTGCCTATTTAATTGTTTCACCTAGACTGCAATGGGAA
Organism: Carassius auratus; assembly: GCF_003368295.1. Classification (NCBI taxonomy): domain Eukaryota; kingdom Metazoa; phylum Chordata; class Actinopteri; order Cypriniformes; family Cyprinidae; genus Carassius; species Carassius auratus. The sequence continues at coordinate 5,864 of NW_020525449.1, read as the reverse complement.
TCTTCACAACTGAAGAGTTTTGTTTGAATCGATAGACCCAACATTTAAAGGGACAGTTCACCCAAAAATGAAAATTAGACCTTGATTTACACACCCTTAAGCCATCCTAGGTGTATATGACTTTTTTCTTTCAGATCAATACAATTGGAGTTATATTAAAAAATGTATTGGCTCTTCCAAGATTTATAATGGCAGTGAATGTGCGTTGATATTTTTCATAAAATAGAGTGCATCCATCCATCATAAAAAGTACTCCAAATGGCTCCGGCGGGTTAATAAAGTGTAGCGATGCATTTTTGTAAGAAAGAAATCCATAATAACAACTTTCTAAACTAAATCTCTAGCTTCCGCTAGCTATCATACGCACGTTCACGAGAGAGTGGCGTTCCAGTGGATGATGCCGGATGTATTTCCTGTGAGAACTGACAAACGCTGAAGCTCAGAGGAGAGAGCAAAACAAAACACCGGTCACGAATTCGAGGAGACTGGTTTTCCTTTGCTGTTAATAAAACTAGCATATTTCTTACCAGATTTCATGGAATGTCCTACATCATCCGGTGAAACACAACTCTCTCGAACATGCCTACAAAAACATGCATGTGTCGCTGTGTCGCTGTCGCTGCCATTTGAACTCAAGAACTGAATCAGCTGTGAACGAATCATTCAGAATGGTTTGTGCATTGGCTCCAGAAGGCCTGCTAAACAAACTTTTTGCAAGATTTAACATTCTCTTTCTGTCTTTCTTTTTTGTGCTCGATATAGTGATGTCACAACTCAGATTTGCAGATTTAGCAAATTCTGGAATCAAAACTCCAAAAACCCAAAAATGTTCTTTAAATTCCTCCAAAAACCAAGTTTATCCGATGTTATTCACACTGATGTAATGTCTCTGTTCTCTTATTGTATGTCAGCAGTTGTTTCATTTTAAGTGAGAACTCATGAGAAATGAATGATGAGCCATAAAGTTTTCCTTTGGGTGGTGGGAGTCACTCTTCAAAATAATTCTTCAACTCTTTTCAAAATAATTATTAAACTGTGCTTTTAATTAATCCAAAATGTTTATTTTCTTTAAACCATTCCTTTGTTTATATTCCATGATTCTTTCTAAAGAGTCCAGAAGCAATGTATTGCACACTCCTTTTCTATTTTTGACTGGTTTGCACTTGGGGAAACCAAGAGGAATGTCTTTGGATTATATTGGAAAGAAAGGAACAGAGGGATGAATTCTTTGAATGTGTATAAAAGTACCATTTTCTGACCCACCTCTACCCTCCCCTTCTCTCTCTTTCATGTCTGAAGTATTGTGTGACTGTTCAGAACTTTGTATTGTTGTTATGAAGATCAGAGAGGTTGACTTGCTGGTCAACAAGAAAACAATATGTTTAACTGGTCTGTTGTGCAGCTTAAAAAATTGTTACATGAATTGTAATATTGTCACATTACATGAACTTTAATTTGATTATGCATATAACATAATTACCATGCAAGTAACCCTAATCCTTACCCTAACCATATAGTAAGTACATGTAGTTAATTAATATTACTCAGTACTTAAATGTATAATTACACTGTAACAAGGACACCTTAACATAAAGCATACATACAAGCACACATTTGTGTGTGTATATATATATATATATATATATATATATATATATATATATATATATATATATATATATATATATATATATATATATATATATATATATATATATATAGTGACTCATCCGTGTCATTTCATTTTTGGGGGCCTTTTTGGTGTTTGCATATGGCAAATGATGAATGAAGCAGATTATTTAAGCAGAGACGTGCCTGCAGACAAACGCATTAGCACAGTGACAAATAGCCCCAATGGGACCAACTTTCTCATAGCTCATTAAAACAGCAACCACAGACGTTCTTCCACTCCAGTTATGTCGAGTCAGTTATGACAGACGTGAGCTATGGGGACTTTGTTCATATCAAAACAAGTATCTGTTCAGCTGTGTCGAAGGACATCAGGACTGTGGTGTATGTTTGAACACTCCTCTCTTGATTCACGATGACTGCCTGTGAATGAGCTTATGGGCTGGTTTGTTTGCCTGAATGATCCTGAGAAATGAGGAGGATTAGGTGCTATCTTAGGTGTTGATAAGACGTTTTGTGGCCACACAGTGCTTAAGCTAGTTCTGTTAGCTTGGCTTCGAGTCTGGAGTGGCCTAAACTGGTGGCTTGTGGGAGTTCGGTCAGTCTGTGTTTGGATTTAGGCGCTAGCATGGAGGAACTTCCTGTTTACACATCCACATTACATTCACATCAGCAAATGTCCTTTTCTCCATCTTTCAGATCTTTTTAAGGCCTTTGATAGTTTGAGTTTACAAAGCTGGATAAAAAAAATATATTTTTAGCCTCATTTCAGCTGAAGTACAATTATTGATATTGTCAAATAAAGTAAATAAAATAATTGTAGGCTAACTTTAGCTAAATGTGTGACCGTATTATTGTTTGGAAAAGATAAATAATAATGAATAATAACTTATTAATATAAATAATAATAAATGTTTCTAGCCTTGCGCTAACTATTGAATCTGTTGAAAAGCATTTGTGTGTGTATTGTGATTTAAGGTAATAATAAAAAGAAAAAATATATCAATTAAAATAAAAACAGTTTTTGGCTGATTTGAACAAAAGCAAATAATTAAGCAAATAAACAAACACACACACACACACACACACACAAACACACACACACACATACATATATATATATATATATATATATATATATATATATATATATATATATGGTCATAACAGATAGATAGATAGATAGATAGATAGATAGATAGATAGATAGATAGATAGATAGATAGATAGATAGATAGATAGATAGATAGATAGATAGATAGATAGATAGATTTTATTACAGATTTTATATTTTGACAATGAAATGTACAATCCGCTGTGATTACCCAACTCATTTCACTTGTTGTTTTTTTTGTTTTTTGTTTTTTACCACTAGTGTCCTTGGCCCGTATTATTTGGTTGAGCCCTGCTAAGCATCCTAATGTACTTCTTCAGTCAGTAACACTGTGGGAAATGGGGGAAAGCAAAGCAGAGCGCATTGAGAATTTGGGGGCACAGAGCTAATTAAACAAGTTTTGAGGAGCAGAGAGCTTTGGCCTAATGTTTCAAGCATGATGGGAATGCAGGTTTTTATGCTCAGACTGTCCCAGTGCAGACTTCATGACTCTCCACAGATGCTGTTTTTTGTTTACCTTTCTTTCCATTGCTACTCTTTAAATCTGCTCTTTTCCATATTACGCTGAACATTCTGCATCCATGAATTCGGTTTGATTTCTTACACTACTCCTTGCACTATATTGATATCATGTCCCTCAGAAATGTAGAGAAATGACTTTTCCTCTCTGTTTTCTCTTTGTTCTCAGTTGGGACGACAGCAGCTCAGTCAGCAGCGGGATCAGTGACACCTTGGTCACAGATGACCTCGACACCAGGTCGTCCATTAGCTGCTACGTCAACACCCCATCTGTCCCACACAGAGACGTAGATGAACAGGTCAGTCACTGATACCAGAGCCTCAAGGTCTACAGAATCAGAAACATTTGCAGAAATTCACATGAGAAAAAAAAAAAAAACTATTTTAACATAAAGTTTCATTTGAATATGACACTTAAATAAAATAAATCTGTATTTATTCATTAAAGCTGCGGTAGGTAACTTTTGACGCTCTAGCGCTAAATAAACAGAACTGCTTGCGTTTTGCGGAAGAACATCGTAGCCGGAGCTACTTCTCTCTGTTTATGTCTATGAAGAATCACAAAGGTACTGGGTTACTCCGCCGCAGTACCCCCGAAGCAATCTAAAATAGTCTGAATATAAACACTTATTATAGGTGCACCCTAGTGATTCAGGACAAGCTAAAAACACGGTTTGGAAAATGGATTCATGGTGTACTCGTTTATTTTATACATTTTTCTACATTTTGAACACAAACAAAGTTACGGACCGCAGCTCTGATTGGTTGTTTCTTATCGGGAGCAGATGGCTTTCTGCAAATGGCAATAGGACCACTGGGAGGAGCCAGAGGAGCTTGATTTTTTTCACAGATTATCTGTCTCATATTCTACTGTTAGGACATAATGACAGGTTTAACAAATATGTAAAAATATATTTTTACAAAAGTTACCTACTGCAGCTTTAAGTGAGATATGTATATATGTTTGTGCACACCATCTCTGGTGATCATTATATGGAGTCAAAAACAGACCTCCACATTAACGGTTTACGTTGCTTCATTGTCCCTTTTTAATTCAATGAAATATTAGTGGGCCCTTATCAGAGCTGGCCTGTGCCCGCTGTGTGCAGTCTTTGTGAGTGTGAGTCAGCAGACTGACTCAACTCTGCCCTGGTGATTGATCATCTTTACAAGCTCAACGCAGGTTAACATATGCTGAGCAAATGGAACAGTACAGTGAAGCAAAGATATGTCATCTGTCTCCCCTGTTTTAACAAGATGAACGCTTTAAATCCAGATGTGGCACACTGGGTTGGTTCCGAATAGTTTCCTGCGGCTTATTGGTTTGTGCATTGGTGTTGGTTTTTAAAAGTAAAATCCATGACCTTATTTATCTTGTCTTCCATATTTATCTCCACTGATGACAAAACGTATTTTTTCTCCATTTGTTTTTGATCTTGACATTGCAAAAAGTCCCAGATGTGGTTTCGAGTGTGCTGTGTTATTTTAGTATCACTGAGATACAATTAATGCTTTTATATATATATATAATATATATTGATATATTTTGATATATTTTGATATATTTTATATTTTGTTTCATTTGAATTTAAAGTAATAATATTTTTTGTTGTTTTTTTGTATTATTATTATTTTCTTTATTGTTTATTTTTTTTAAATAGGTCTATGTAGTTTTTAATAAATTTTTTTAGTGTCAGTTATTTTACTACATCAAGTTAAACTATATTAATTTTTTTCCACGTTACATTTATTTTTATTTCTTAGCAAGATGTTTTTCAATGGTTCTAGTTTTAGTTAACTGTAATAAACCTGCCGTATACATGATTTCAAAATTCTGAGAGTTTTAGAGGCTTGACCTAAAATTGCATCTGAGCTGAAGCCAATTATCTGCCACCTTTCACTTCCACACCCTTGTACTTTTTCCCTATATAGTCTCCCCTCAGTCTTGGGGCTGGAGTGGAGGAAGGATTTATTGTATCAGCGTTGAGATAACAGTGTTTTGGAATTGGCCTGATAACAACTGGAGGCTATTAACATTCTTTCCCTGGCAATAATTTTTATGAGGATTTTCAGTAGCAGCTGAACAACGGACTTTCTAAAAAGGGATGATGTCATCCTGGATACATTGGTGGAAGGTCATGTAATGGATAAGTTTTGACACATAATCAGATTTTATGATGCCTGTTGATGGTGTTTCTTAATAAATAAGATGCAAATTAGCTGTCGGTGATGATATTGTATCTGTCATTACAGGCATTATATAATATATTTGTGTATATCAGTCCAGAGCTATTTACTTTTTTCATGCAAAGATGTGTGGGTGTGTGTGTGTGTGTGCATATATATATATATATATATATATATATATATATATATATATATATATATATATATATATATATATATATATATATATATATATATATATATAATATATATATATATATAAATATATATATATATATATATATATATATATTATATATATAATATATTATATATATATATTATATATTTTTTTTTTTTTTTTTTTTTTTTTTTTTATAAACAATATTTAAAATATGTACGGCAAAATATCATCATTTGTAATTCATGAAATTTT
>NW_020525448.1:0-19671 GCF_003368295.1 Carassius auratus | reverse complement strand
ACACACACGGAGCAGAGAACGCACACACACACCGTGAACACACACCCGGAGCAGTGGGCAGCCATTTATGCTGCGGCGCCCGGGGAGCAGTTGAGGGTTCGGTGCCTTGCTCAAGGACACCTCAGTCATGGTATTGCCGGCCCAAGACTTGAACCCACAACCCTAGGGTTACAATCAAACTCTCTAACTACAAGGCAACGACTTCACCGACTAGGCCACGACTTTCCAATACGCTAAAGTACGGACGCAAATACACAAATAATGCTTCCCGGCAATTGTTCCCGGTTGCTAGATTTTGCATTTCACACTGCCAGTGATTTCCCAGAATATGTGCATGCTTTCACACATCAAGTGTGAAGTGTAATGTACGAGTAAAAAACGTTATGCACGTTATTCTTTCACTTAAACTAGCAAACGATCTCAGCATCAGCGTGGAAAGTGAGGAACTAACTCATCTCTGCTTCATTACAGTTTGCACATATTTTTCCGGCGCGAACGTTGATCTTCCTTCAAAAAACCTGGTAAAAGAGTCACGCGATAACGTGTGTCATCACTACGACATGGCTTTTGTTCACACAGCACTCGTTTTGGGACTGAACCTGCCAAATCTTACTAGGTCTCGACCCGGGGATCAGTCCCAGGACGTGTTTGCTTTCATACAGAAGGCGACCCGGCAATGTTCCAGCAATTTGCCGGGTTCGATATGCAGTATAAAAGAGGCTTAAGCAATAGTAGCCCATTTATGACAACACCAACAGATTTTGCTGGTCTGCCTAGAAATCATGAGATTATTTTCAAAGTGTGGAGAACAGACTGGTTGAGAATTACAAGCCTATCAGTGCCTGTATCAGTTTCCAATACCAACAGGAACTTTGACGGCACATGTGCGGTTGATAATATAAAGGGGAAGCAGTGTTAGAAGGTCAGAGATCTCTGTTGCACACCACCCCCTTTCCCACCAGGGTCAGCACTGCTGTTTAATGCAAACGGCAAAGAAAGCCGGAGCAGGGTAATGCAAGAACTATATGAAAGACGGCTGTGCTTTCCTTCAGAAAATGCATTAAAAAGATCAATGGCAGACTGACTGGCTGTAAAAGGATACCAGACCAGTGCTGATAAACATTATACAATCAGCTCAGCAAAAAAACATCTTTGACACTTTATTGGGGGGGATTTTCATTACTTAATTTCAGCATCCAAGGCTTTGTTTGTTCAGCAGTGACAAATGTTGCCAGAGCTTCAGTGCATTAGATTATTAATGCATGGCTTCGTTTTTCTAGTCCGAGGAAATTATAATACGTTAGCCTGAGCAAAAAGAATTATGAAAAATGGTGCCCTGTCATTCAGCAAAATAAATGCATCACCAATCATGTCGGCTTAGCTTTTTATCACAGTTACGAGGGTGCTGGACAGCCCTTTTATGAAAGAATTCTTATGCATCAATTCTCAATATAAAAATCAATCATTACTTGGAAACACTTTCATCTTAATTGCACACTGTAGACGCTACACAAAGGTGAATAATACACTGGATTACATAAGGCATTTAACAACCAAGCACCATAATGATCTTAATCTATGGCCTAAAATGGGAATACCTCAAGCGACAGTTTTTCGACGGGACTGGCAGTCTGTTGTGTCTTCCCATGGTCTATTGGTTGCAACTCCACATGGTACCATAAAATGCTGATTATATGCTCATACAACTACAAAATGGAAAACCATGCCACAAGGCAACAGGCAAAAAGGGATCAGATGTAATTACAGCATCTGTGGACAAGAACTACTGTACAAGTACTGATTATGGGCTGTTTCCATCTACTACTTATATCAGAAACATCTTATCAGTGCTTGAATGATGGTTTAACTAAGATACACATTGCAGATGCTGACTGACTCTGGCTGCAGTTTCATATTTAGAGAAAGATATATAACAGATTAAGGGATGAATCTCATAAATAACACAGGAACGTCATCATTAGAAAAAAAAACCACCTGACGCAAAAATTCATCAGATAAAGCCAAAATGATGACCATGATACCATATAATCTGGAATTAAAAACTGCCCGACTAATAGTGGATGCCAAGTTAGTGCTGACAGCTATTTTTGAATGGGGAGATAAGCCTGCTAACAACCCATTTAACAACTTATTTCGAAGCAGAAAGATCTAGGTCTCAGCGTAACAACTTACCACAGTCCAACTTTGTGTTTCAGCTTCAAACAGGAAATATGCAAGTGTTAGAGGCTGTGTAAAAACCAAGACACCTACTTCTACTTTCTCAGATGGCAAAAGAGAGAAGCTAGTGCGATAAAACTGCTTCTGTTCTTCTGACTGATCTATAAGGCCTTGTGTGGTGTAGATTTTGGGCATGAGCTGCCTGGTCATTTTATTTCCATAAGCACAGTGTGATTTTCCATACTAATTTGTTTAGCCTCTATGTGAAACTGAGATACAGTTTAAACACACCTCTTGTTTGCTGTCTGACGCCCTTCTAGTCTGATAACTCTATTTTTAAATGTAAATCCTAGTTTATAATATGTGTCCAAAATTAAGCTACATTAAACCTAACCTACTCGTGAGCTTAATACCTTAATGTTCTTAAATTACATAGATTGAATTTCCAATAACGCACTTGACAGAGATGTCTAAAATCAGTTGTAATGTTACATGTATAAAATGTCGAATAAATTATATGTATATATTAATAATCCTGTCACTGACCAAGTGTGTCTCATCCATCCATAAATGTTTTATTTCATGATGAAGTGTCAATCCTAGAAAGCTCCCTATTCTGGCCTAGCAAAAAACACACACACTTAAACACGTCTTTAACAGTAAATATATATTTAAAGGCATTCTTTGAGCCGTTTTCTTGGCCAGTGGCTTAAAAAAATCCTTAAATTAGTGGCTGTCTAGCTGAACCGTCAAATATGAACTAAGTACACATCGAAATGTGCTTTGTTCTACAGTTAAAGCAAAATATATTCCCTCTCCTATCTGAAAGGGAAGGAAATGCCGACAAACCAGCTAAACAACTCCAAGACTTGTTATACAAACATGTCAATAATCCTCCATAAATAAACTAGCTTAGCAACCACCGGCTAAGCTAAACATCATATTAGCCGTTTAGCAACGAACCTTTCAGTCTTTCGATTAAAACGAACAGGGGAATGTTATTCCTTAGGAGACATAAAGATGTTTTACCTGCGTTTGAGTTCCCTATGTAGTACGCCGCGACATTGTCTTTTATTTAAGCTCTGAAAAAGTAATTTAATTTCCCACTAAAGAACAGCCCGGCTTTGCTGTTGTCTCTTTAAGCTTACCGTTTCGGTGAACGAAGCTCCAGCGTCACCCGACACTCCCATTGCTGTAGATACGTTCTCAAAAGTGCGTAGATAGATTGGTGAATATGCGGCTGTGCTATCGCGCGCAACCGAAGCTGAATAGCGTCCCCACCTGGAGAAGAACTCAACGCTTTTTCCCGTATCAACAGTTGAGGGGCTCTTTACTGGAAATACTGGAGTCGTGTTTTGAGAAAGAATTTCACTAGGACTAGTTTAATTTGAACAAGGATGTGTAAATGTTTATTGTGATACCTTGAAAAGTTATGGGAAAGCTGGAGATTGACAAGGCTGTGATAGAATTATAGGTTTCTGCCTTGAGTCCATTGTCAAAAATATTAATTGCTGAGAAGACATTAAATTTTAATAAATTTTATATCTCACTTTTTTTTTAGCTGATATATATATATATATATATATATATATATATATATATATATATATATATATATATATATATATATATATATACGTGTGCGTGTGTGTGTGTGATATTTTATAGCTATAACATATAAATAATTATATATAGTACATTTGTTTAAAACCTGTTAACTGTCATCGGGCTCCTCAGTGGGCCCCCAACGTTTACTTTATTATATTACAATTAAATCCTATTCTAATCATGACAAACTATATTTCGTTGAATAGGTCTAAGACTCCTAAATAAATATTTGTTAATAATGATGTAGAATAATAGATTAACTTATGGCAAGAGTGCACCTCAAAAACCTACATCATAAGTTCTGTCAAAAAAAAAGTCTTCTTTGTTGCCTTTTTCTCTATCACACTTTTTCTATAGAAATCATCAGAAATTATATATCACTGAAAACTTAAAATCTCATAATTCATCCTTTGAAACCCATTTTAAAATCAAACATTGCATTACCATGAAAATGGTACATTTTGTAATCATGTTACAAAATGTTTTCAGTCATGAATTATAACAATTTAGGTTTGGATCATGCACTTTCAAGTCTATGTTCAAAAATGTGAGTGACAGTAAGAGGTTAAAATCTGAACATGGGAATTCAATACCTGTTTTTCTCTTTTGGAATTAAATGCTTAATCTTGCCATCTATTATAGTGATTCAACTTATACATTTTCATTTGTTTCCTCTTAATGGCACACTAGCTGTGTTATTGTATAATGTAGTTCATTAAACTCTTACAAATATAGACAATTATGTTGCTTGATGTTTGCACTGTAAATGTTTTTTGTGTTTTTAGTAAGTCCTCATTTCAAAAATGTTTCTTCAGCTTGACTTTTCACCACTGTCTGTATCTAATATCACCTGTATTTAATATAATAGAAATTAATATTTAGTTATGGGTATATGTTGAAGGTGTTTACATGAGCCAAAATATTGATTAAAACATATATATTTCAGTAGACTTTTTCTGACTTACAGAAATCAGACAGTTGGCTTAAACTAATTATGACAAATTGATTTACATGATGCTTTGATAATGAAAACATGACCATAACATGTAAACATCTTCATTGATGGGTAACTGTGGCTTTCGTTCATATAAAAAATGAGTAAATCATGGTCTTACATTTTCTGTAGCTATAAATGAGAATGACCAAGTACACAAAAATAAGCTTTTTTTTTGCAGTGACATAAATTATAAAGACCAATTGTGCAATCCCAGAGGTTACACAGACGTCATGATGCAAGTTCACACAGTTATATACGGATTCAGACGTTTTTCATGTTTATTTGCATTCAGAATGATCATATGTTCATATAAATCTACAAAGTGCTCAAATATGTATGTGCAACACAACAGAATGCTCTAAGCTATGCGAAACGGAGCATGAAAGTTCACAAAATAAGCCAGTTTGTACAAATGCAATCCAAACCACTTAATGAAAGTTACAGAAAAAGATCTAAATCCAAGCCCTTCTGTTATTTTGAGAGTAAAAGTTACAATGTTGTGGTGGGGGGAAGGACACAGGAACACCTGTTCCTTCTTCACATCCTAATGAGGACAACTGGCTCAGTGGTGTTTATCGGTTGCTGGTATGCTTACATGTCCAAGTGGCGGTGAACCATGGATTTAGATCGACAGGCAGACTGAAGCATGAGATTGTTGCATTTTCCCAATGGCACGAGGTTGACGGCTGTGCTATGCTGCTGTTGTATTAAAGGCAAATAAGTAGGAGAGAAAGGCAGACCTGCAGACAGCAGCCCAAGTGCATGAGGCATTGGTTGTTGGTAGTGTTCTCCATTAATAAATGGAAGAACAGCTGAGGAGTGTACTCTTGGGTGGGATTGAAGGTGAATAGATCCCGATGAGGAAGGAATGGTGTTGTTTTCCCTAATAGAGGACTGAGATTTTGAATTAGAGCCTTTCTCCTGGTTCTTCACCAATTCTTTCTGTTGTTTAGTTGCAGGACGATGCATTTGGCTTTCTTCTTTGGAAATGGGTGCAAAGCGTTGACCTTTTCTATATTTGGCACGTCTGTTTTTGAACCACACCTGAAAAAACACATTTGTTAATTTCAGATGTTTTCGGTAGCACTTTAATGTATTCTAATATTTAGAAGTGTTGGACGCTGCAGATGTTGCAATGGCTCTCACCTGGATACGGGCCTCCGGGAGGTTGATGCAGACTGCTAGTCTCTCTCTCATGCCCACATCTGGATACTGGGTTTGCTGAAAGGCCTTTTCCAGCGCCTGTAACTGGGACACACTGAAGGCGGTACGACTGCGGCGCTGCTTTTGCTGGTTCCCGTAGCGTGCTTCAAGGATGAGTTCTAAATGAAGGAGATATTCATTACTTGATTAATTAATTTAATGATACCAGGGTTGTTATAGTTAACTAAAATTGAAAAGAAAATTTAAACTAACATTTTCATTACTTAAAATAAAAGAATCATCATCTAAAAAAAAAACAAATTCAGCTAGTTCATTAAACTTTTCAAATATTTCAGCAAGTCCATTTAACTTGATGTACTTAACTAAGACTGAAAGAAAAATTAATTAAAAATTATAAAAAACTATATATATTTAGAAAACATATTTAAAAGCTACTATAAAAAAACACAGCACATTTACTAAAAGGGAAAATGAAAGAAAAGAATATATATATATATATATATATATATATATATATATATATATATATATATATAGCCTATAAAACTGATTTAAAATATGAATAAACCTAAAGTATTATCTCAGTGACACTAAGTCGACACAGCACATATAGGGCTCAAAAGTGTCCACATAAAAAAAAATCATGGAAAGAATAGTAAAACATGTAAAACAAAAAAGCATTATAATAATTTTTAAAGGCACTATTTTTTTTTACTTTTGTACACTATTATTAAGCAAATAATGCTTCAGTGCTTCACTGTAAGTTTTTCCTGTTTTTGTTTACTCAATCCTATTCCATTATCATTTATAGCCCAATTGTTTATACACTCATTTATTTGCAAAAAATAAAAAAATGTCTGTGTGTTGTTGTCTCTGTGTACTAAAAGCTTGTCACTAAAACAAATTCCTTACATGCGCAACTTGGCAATAAAGCTTTTTTTATTCTAATTCTGATTTCTACATCATTTTTAATTATTCAAAACCTCAAAACCCATAATTTGAAGATTAATGCAAAGTGAGGAATCAGAAGTTACAGTTTTAAAAATGCTTCATTTCTCCTGTTGCCTGCTTAATTCATATTTTGAGCCTGATAAGTGAAGCGGCCTCTCACCCGCCAGGCGCTCCGCCACAGTGAGAGTCTGCATGGACGCGGGACTGGCCGCTGTATGAAGCTGATACTGCTGCGCCATCTGCTGGTGAGCCTCGTGAAATAACGAGTTGACGCGTTGTAATTGAAAAGGCCCCTGGCCGTTTCTTGCTCCACAGAAATATACAGAATTCATGCTGTTGACTGAAAGGATAAAATATATGACTTAACTTATTCGACTTAAAATAAAATGATAAATTCAATGTCTCATTAAACACTTTCAATAAATAAAAAACATTATGAACACTTACTTGCGACCTCCAGTGAACTATGGAATGATGATCAGTTGCAAATGAACATTTACCCAGATATGATACTAAAATCCCAAGGAAACATTTCACAGAAGCTGCTAAAATCCCCAAAAATATGATAATAAAGTTTCTTTAGGCAAGGCAGACCTGTAATACTCCACGTTGACTGTGTTTTAGGTCCTCTCCAGTTCAGTTTCCACTATTTAAGAGGCATTAACTTCAGCTTCCTTCAACCATTAGCCAATAGAAAGAAAGGTATTAGCCTGGATTAAGTGGGTGAGAAAGGGGGGGTTTGGGGCTCAAGTTTTTTGAAACTATTGAACTTGGGAGATTTAGGCAAAGCATCTCCCTTCAATGAGTGGGCATTGCGCTCCCCCCCAACTTTAAAACAATTAAAACAATGTGGTCGGCTAATCTCTGGGTTTGGGCAGATTAAAATAACAGGCTTTGATTGTCCGTTGTTCCCTTCCTTCTTTCTCCACCGATCCCCAGCTTTTGTTAGTATTAACTCCAGGGGGGGTGGGGTTTGTTTTGCTAACTGGACCCATATTTTGCCCAGAAAATGTCAACTAGAGAATGCACTCTGGAAGTGGCCTATTAGGGTAATTTCTTAGGGCTAAATGTACCAGAAATCTTTCTTTCTGATTAAATCCTCTCTCTCGCTCTCAAAAAAGAGAGAAGGATTTAAACTATTAGCATTTGAAAATAAATAAAATACTGAATAACATGAAAGACGCATGGTACAAAACAAAGCAATTTGCAGCCAGTGGTGTCAAAATTGGTTGTAATTATGCAATGACACAGTTATGAAGTAAAGTGAATGTCATCCATCTCTCAAAACTCCCAAGCAGCAGTTTAGCTCCAGCTGAAACCTCAGTCACCTCAGATCAGATCATCCTCAGTTAAACTGCAGCCGAGCGGCTGGGAGCGGCTCAAGAGGTTCAGAGATGTAAATTCCTCTAAATCCTGACACTGTGCAGCTCAGGGCCAGGAAGGCGATGCATGTGGAGAGCTAGATTATGTTTCCCACGAGTATCAGGGCAGTTGCACACTCCTCGGTGTGTGAGTGTGTGTGTGTGTGTCACAGAGGGCAACACAAGAACCAAAACAGCAGGCAGGCACTGCAGAAGCTGGGCTACACTGGCATGAGACTGGCACACAAACACAAGCTTCACCTCACATTTGGCTCACTTTTCTGCTGGAAAGATTTGTTATTCATTTCACATTTTCTGATCAAATAAAACGCCTTTTTGTGTATAAAAGACATCTTACCAACCTCAAACTTTTTGAAATGTATAAATATGTTTTGAATATTTAAGAAAATATATTTAATAATAATAATTCCTTAAAGTTATATAGCATTTTTCTAGGCACTCAAAGTGCTGTACATTGTCAGGGGATATCTCCTCATCCATCACCAGTGTGCAGTAATTGATATGTTTATATATATTTATATTGTGTTTGTCTTACAAACAAGTGAAATCAGTCTCCTGTAATTATTTAAAAGCTAATTAAAAATGTATATAGTCAATCTATAAAACATCTATGACTATTGCTGAATTTAATGTTCAGCAATTTAATCCTAAATCAATCCTATAAAAGAAAAAGAAAAAAACAACAACACAAAGTTTGGAGAGCCAAAAAGTACTTTAAAATAAATATCTTTTGATGTAATAAAGCCATTTGTAAAATGTTTTTTTCAAGCTTGGAGATTTTATGTTTTACATCATTGCAAGTATTTTGGCTTCCTTTTTCAGCTGTGAAATGGCACCAGCTCATCTAGACCAACACTTTCCACATTTCTGATATTTTCACATCTGACTGACCTTTCAATCCATCACAGAATTGTGCTGAACTTTTTCTCCCTGTGTTCAAGACTCTGCTTTTTTCTCCCTTTGCGATGTTCTTGCCTGTCAAGCTGTATTAGTGTCCACTCAAAATAAGTCATTTAGAAGAACCTTAGCTGAGCAGCCTCTGAACCCCATTAAAAGCTTGGAGCTCCGGGCCCAGAAGCCTTTGTCTCTTCAGCCTGCGGGATTAGTGGAGATTTGCTGCTAAGAAAAAAAGTAGTTATTTCATGGCACTTTCATGATGAAACCTGGCCAAAGCTGTGTTGGCTGGGAGGATTAGAGCCACACAAAGACGCTGGTTGTGTGTGACCCCCTCCCCGAAAACCAACGCCCCAGTGCAGAGCCCCCTCCTAAACACACACCATTCCCACCTCATAACTCCGGCTCAGTCCGTAATGAGAGCTCCGTTTTCATCTCCACCCCACATTGCATTTCGGCTTTATCCCGACCGATCTGGCAGCTTTAAAGAGACCACAAAGTGGTGGATGCATCTGGAATTTTCTCATTCATTTGTTTATTTACATAGGTGTAATTGGATGCAAACGCATTCATCTGTCTTCGTGCCAAGCTATAGTCAAGCTTTGAAAGTTTATGCCCTGTCTGTAGAGTTTAAGGGGTTTAGAGGATGTATGCTGGAGGATCCACTTACAAAGACACAGATTAGCAGCATTAAAAACACAGGCCAAACTAGTTAACTCATTACAGTTTCCAAACCATAAAATAGCTTCAGATTTTGCTTTATTTCAAAAAGAAAGAACTGATTTAGTATTTAGGAACACCTAGACAAAGTATGGGTCTTTCATATTTAACTCTTTTCTTCTTTAGTCCCACTTTAAATGTTTAATCTATTGAAAAGAGTTAGCAGCTTACTTAAAGGGTTAAGGCCACATCGCAATGCTAAGGGTGAAACAATGCAGTGTTAGGCGCCATTCACACAGAATGTGTTTTTACATTCCACTGCATTGATTTTCTACATAAACATGCACTAAATGGACCTGTTTGACCATATCATGCATTATTAAGATCAACTTTTAAACCGTTTTTTTTCAAAAAGAGGAATACCATTCTAAAAACTTAACATTTAAGTTAAAATTCTAAAAAGCGTGTTTCTAGACTCTATGTTTTTCCCTATTAAAAAATGCTAGGTCTCAAGCTGCGTTTAAAAAAAGTTACTATACTATTAAAAAGTTTTATTTTCATATCAGTCTGTCATGCGCAAGATGCTGCTTAAAGACAAACACATTAACCATATAATGCATGTTTATATATTAGAAGAACAAACTTATTAGGAAAATCAGTGCAGTCGCAGTGGAACGCAAAAACACATTCTGTGCAAACGGCCCTTTTAGGACATAAAGGGGCAGTTGCTCAGCAAAACTGAACAGTGCTTGTCTCATTTAATATTCATGATATTTGCACAGAGATTTTTGCAAACTGTGTTAAGCATCATACAGAAGTGATGGAAAACGTTAATTTTTTTATTACTTATTTTTGTATTATTTATTTTTATTATTACAGTTATGATCCAAACACTTACTCAAGACCCACTGTATGGTGCATACTATATGATGACAAGTCATTATTTATAGATCACTTGCTGTGTTTGTCCAATCAAAAATATGCTCATAAAACCACAAACCTGGGATTTACACATGTACAGTGTGATATGCCTATAATATAACTCCAGTAACAACTCCAAAAACATAATCCACATAAGATATCTTTCAATTTTATTGAGTGTTTGGAGTGCTAGTAGAGTTCAGCTTTGAGTACGAGGAAACTTTTGCTCTTTTGTACTATAGAATGGCTTTTATTAGCAGAATTGTACCTTTTATCTCAATGAAGTTTCTAAAGCTGCAGCTAACTGAAAGAGTTTTAATATGATTCGGATTGGTTTAAAACTACAGGGGGGCTCTAGAGAAGGACAGAGGGGGTTCATTTAGCCTTTTGAGAGGTTTTATTTACAGGTCCTGTTTAACAGATGTTGGAGTGAGGAGCAGAATGCTCTGCCTTTCTTTAATTACTTATCAATAGTGGAAATTTGTATTGACAAGCGCCTGTCAAGAGGAGAGCTTTGTAGTTGTCAGTTATCTGAGAGAGCTGCTTAACCAAAGAGGCCCCTTGAACACTCGCCGGATCGATCCCAGCGAGGCACAATTGGCTCTCTGGGCAGCTCTGTGTGGACAGGAGTGTGTGAGGGGGGCCTCGGGAGAAAGGCTGTTGGACTAAAGACTTCTTCATAGGGGGAAATCGATGTGGCGAGCTTGGCCTCTGACCCTGCGCAGTGAGGGTCCAGAAGCGTGAGGTCAGCAGCACAGTTTAAGCTCCAATAAGAGGCACCCAGAGATATTCTCAAAAGAGCATTTGAAACACGCAAACAAAAGCTATCAAACTCCAAGAAAAAAACTAAACGCACTGCAGGAGTAAAACGTGCACCAGATGTTTACTCCGATAGTGGACTGATCCCAACTGTTTAACTGTTTACAGTATTGTTCAAAATAATAGCAGTACAATGTGACTAACCAGAATAATCAAGGTTTTTAGTATATTTTTTATTGCTACGTGGCAAACAAGTTACCAGTAGGTTCAGTAGATTCTCAGAAAACAAATGAGACCCAGCATTCATGATATGCACGCTCTTAAGGCTGTGCAATTGGCCAATTAGTTGAAAGGGGTGTGTTCAAAAAAATAGCAGTGTCTACCTTTGACTGTACAAACTCAAAACTATTTTGTACAAACATTTTTTTTTTCTGGGATTTAGCAATCCTGTGAATCACTAAACTAATATTTAGTTGTATGACCACAGTTTTTTAAAACTGCTTGACATCTGTGTGGCATGGAGTCAACCAACTTGTGGCACCTCTCAGCTGTTATTCCACTCCATGATTCTTTAACAACATTCCACAATTCATTCACATTTCTTGGTTTTGCTTCAGAAACAGCATTTTTGATATCACCCCACAAGTTCTCAACTGGATTAAGGTCTGGAGATTGGGCTGGCCACTCCATAACATTAATTTTGTTGGTTTGGAACCAAGACTTTGCCCGTTTACTAGTGTGTTTTGGGTCATTGTCTTGTTGAAACAACCATTTCAAGGGCATGTCCTCTTCAGCATAGGGCAACATGACCTCTTCAAGTATTTTAACATATGCAAACTGATCCATGATCCCTGGTATGCGATAAATAGGCCCAACACCATAGTAGGAGAAACATGCCCATATCATGATGCTTGCACCTCCATGCTTCACTGTCTTCACTGTGTACTGTGGCTTGAATTCAGAGTTTGGGGGTCGTCTCACAAACTGCCTGTGGCCCTTGGACCCAAAAAGAACAATTTTACTCTCATCAGTCCACAAAATGTTCCTCCATTTCTCTTTAGGCCAGTTGATGTGTTCTTTGGCAAATTGTAACCTCTTCTGCACATGCCTTTTTTTTAACAGAGGGACTTTGCGGGGGATTCTTGAAAATAGATTAGCTTCACACAGACGTCTTCTAACTGTCACAGTACTTACAGGTAACTCCAGACTGTCTTTGATCATCCTGGAGGTGATCATTGGCTGAGCCTTTGCCATTCTGGTTATTCTTCTATCCATTTTGATGGTTGTCTTCCGTTTTCTTCCACGTCTCTCTGGTTTTGCTCTCCATTTTAAGGCATTGGAGATCATTTTAGCTGAACAGCCTATCATTTTTTGCACCTCTTTATAGGTTTTCCCCTCTCTAATCAACTTTTTAATCAAAGTACGCTGTTCTTCTGAACAATGTCTTGAATGACCCATTTTCCTCAGCTTTCAAATGCATGTTCAACAAGTGTTGGCTTCATCCTTAAATAGGGGCCACCTGATTCACACCTGTTTCTTCACAAAATTGATGACCTCAGTGATTGAATGCCACACTGCTATTTTTTTGAACACACCCCTTTCAACTAATTCAACTAATTGCCCAATTGCACAGCCTTAAGAGCGTGCATATCATGAATGCTGGGTCTCATTTGTTTTCTGAGAATCTACTGAACCTACTGGTAACTTGTTTGCCACTTAGCAATAAAAAAATATACGAAAAACCTTGATTATTCTGGTTAGTCACATTGTACTGCTATTATTTTGAACAATACTGTATGTACCAGTTAAACCATGAACACCTGTTGAAATTCCATTAAAAAAATAAAAATAAATAAATAAACATGTATGAAGGAGTTTTAAATAAGGTCCAAGCTATGCCCTCTTGAAATATAGCAAAGTATTTGCAGTTTTTAATGTCAACGTAGTGTTGGATACATACTGTAAATAAGAAATGTCTTTTTTTTTTTTTTTATGAAGATTGCTCCCGTTTTCCTAATAACTGAGTAATCACCAAAAAAATAAAAAATTGACATTTATACATACATACACACACACACATATTATAAGCAAGCAAACACTTTTTTGATCTCTGTGGACCCAAACCTAAACAAAACCTTTTATACCAGACCATGGCACGAGTCTGGCTTATCTTAAGCCTAACGGATCAATATTGGAAATAACTTGAGGATCAGTCACTTAATTAGGTGACAAGATTGTGCAATGGTCTAATGAGTAATGACATATGATATGCAGTTGAAATCATTTTCTGGTGTTGGGGGTGTTGACCAGTTCACTTGGTGCTTAGTGTTGCACACAAAACACACATTAAACGTAACATAAACCTAATCATATAAAAATATTAATGACAGTGCATTAGATGACTAAGTATCAGGCCAAATCGCAAAACACTACCATCTGGCCATGAGCAGTACTCCTCTCTGTCATGACCCCAGCAGTCAAAGGTGATCAGAAGAGTGACTGATTGAACTTGATAATGAACAGGATTTTAAGCTGCACATGCTAAAATCTTTAAATCACTCAATAAACACAGTAAGAGCCGTCCCCCTTCCCAGCCACCAGACATTGTGTGAGATATTGATCCTGCCGCAGTTTTTAATACCTGGGGTCCTGGACTTTGACATGAGATGGCTGGAGCCCAGGGTAAACACATGGGCTTAGGGTGAGCGGGGTACAATAGGCCTTCCCTCTATGCCTCCACAGGCTCTTTGTGTCATTTTGTTGTCTGAAAAATCAGCTGCTGAAGAAAGAGTTCTTAGTCAGGCACCTGCTAGAAAAGGTCTCATATATAGACACAAAATAACTGGAGGATGATGGTGAAGTGGAACAGACGAGTTAGGATAAAATATCAGAGAACAATCACAAAGAAAGATTTGACATCCATGTGCGTTTAGAATGTTTAGAATTTAGTTGGACATGTTCACCTGTCCATTTGCTGCTGAAATACACATGCTGACACACACACACACACACACGTTTGTTTTGGTGAAAAGTGGGTTCATCCCATAGGCGTTATGGTTTTTATACTGTAGAAACTGTATATTCTGTGGCCCTACACCAACCCTACACCGAACCCTAACCCTCACAGGAAACTTTGTGCATTTTTACTTTCTCAAAAAAACTCATTCTGTATGATTTATAAGCGTTTTGAAAAACGGGGACATGGGTTATGTCCTCATAAGTCACCCTCTCCTTGTAATACCAGTGTCATACCCATGTCATTATAAAAAGTTGTGTCCTGATAGGTCACAAAAACATGCCCATATATATATGTGTGTGTGTGTGTGTGTTCAAAGGTTTTGGGTCTGTAAGATATGTTTATTAATTTTCTTACATGTTTGTGCAAAAAAGGTCTCTTATGTTTTCAGCAGCAATCACTCCAGTCTTTAGTCCTTTGGTAATCATTCAAATATGCTGATTTACTGCTCAAGAAACTTTAGAAGAAACTTTCATGATTATCAACATGAAAAGAAAGTTCAAAAGCATTTATTAACATAATTTTTGAAACCGAAATAGAACTTAATATATAAAAGTCTTCAGTTCTGTTCAATTTGAAGCATCCTTGCTAAATTAAAGAAATAAATCTTTAAAAAAACTTTATACTGACTGAATGTTTACACAGTAGTTTATATGTTTATACTCAAGATGTATACATACACAATATTCTATATATAATAAAAATAAATATATATGAATGCTAAGGTGGGTATAAAATTTTTGAGCTGTGTCATTCATAGCTTTTTTTTTTTTAGAAAAACTAAATAACTACAAAAACAGTTCAAATACAACTTATTTACAGCTCATGGCATTAATGTCATTTAATAACATTACAAATCAATGTACATCCATCTTGATCTTTTTTTTTTTTGACAAATATCAAAAGTTATGTGTTTTTAGTAGTAATAATGTGTTTAAAGTGGCAGGCCTACATGAATGATGTGACGTTTAGAGTGTCAGTTTACAATAAACTGCATTTAATAGCTTAAACTTAATACAAATTTAAGTAAATTAAAAAAGTAAATAAAAGTTAAACAGTTTATTATTATTTTTCTAAATGTCCTGTCAGCTCTTGATTTGTGTGAACAAATCCCCAACAAATTTGAATGTGTAAACAAACTGTACTAATTGGAGTACAGATAATAATACTGAGTCTGATTAACAAGGCATTGGGGTCATGAAAATGTCAGAATGCTCTAGTTTTACTCATTCGGAGCTAGACAAGACAGCATAGTTGATTATGTGGTTTGCTATACATTATTACTAGAGGAATTGACATCGAATCAGTGCTGAAAAACATGACTTAAGAGTGCAACACACAGACCTTCCCAGATCCACATCACCTAGAGTGAACATTAAAACACCCTCACAATTGATGATGTGTGGGACTAGGGTCTTTGAAAACAAATGTACTGCTGAAAAAAACAGAGAATACTTTAACTCAACTCAAGGTCAATTAACCTCTCCTCAATCTATGTCCACTTGTGAAAATAATGCCCAAAACTAGATCAGTTTTAGCATGATGGGAATTAAGATTGCTTGTTTGATAGCTCTGGTTGCTAGGAGCCATGGTGGTCTAGGCATTGCAATCTATCACATTATCCCTCCTGTCAGTCCATCTCTTTCTTTCCCTCTCATTCAAACTGCAGAGTTTACTCTGAAGCAGTTTATCCGACCCAAGTGACGCACAGCCCATTATGAAGAGCTTCAGTGACTCTTCCTCTATGATGCTCTGTTCATCGAAAATCCTTCAAGGTCATAACATCGTGTGAGAGAACTGGCAGGGTCAGAGGTCATCGCTTCACCTTGGCATCCTCTTTGATCTTCCAGATCATGAGTTCCATGCAGGCTCGGGCATCTTCACTGGAGTCATGCCCTCCAACTGTAAAGAGACATGAAACACAAAAACAGTCCAGAGCATGGTACTAACAGCCTTTATGTGTCACGTTATTATATGGGTTTGATAATACACTACTATTATAAAATATTCCTTCAACGGCTAGATAAGAAGGTGAAGCTCATAGAGGCTAGATTTAACCACCAAACAAATACAAATATTTATTATACATGCCAATATTCTTTTTAAATTGTGAAGTATTTATATATTATAGTAACATGGTAGTATTTGTACTGACTGGAATTTATTGTGTCCAGGCAAAGTAAATACTAATGACACTATATTCAGTTATTGATGACAATAATAACACAATGTAAAACTTAATTTTAATGGTCCTTAAAAGTAAGATTCATTTTCTTTATGCAAAAAAGAGTTGAATAACAGAGTGAATAACACCCTGTACATTTTGCTGGGATTCATGCAGATGATGCAAATGCGTGCAGATTAATAGTATCCTCACCGTTGTCTTGTATGATGCGTTTGAGGTAGTCGGCCATAAGGTTGCGCAGGGCACGCTTGTAGGGCAAACCCAGGCGGTGAGGAAACACAATAGCGGTGTCCACAACCAAGCAGTGAATAAGCTAGTAAACACAGAACAGATAGAATCATTGCATTAATAAATACGGATTAAAGGACAAAAAGATATCAATGCTACTTTACTGCACACACTTCTGCAAGCTTGGAATATTTAGGTATTTTATTATGTACCTTTATTTATTATGCTGTTTAATGGCCCTTTGTTTCACAAACACACGTAAAATATCTAAAAATACTCTCTAGGCAGGCAACACACTGTGTTTTGGATTATTATTATGAAGACAGTAGAAATAGTGTTTGTGTGAACCTTGAGCGCAAACAGGTCACTCTCAAGACTGTGTCCGATCAGGATGGACTCTGCACTGAACATGCTCAGTAGCACCGCCTGCACATCTCTCAGGGTGATGGTGGTGTTCTCCAGATCATCCTGCGTCACACCTGAAAACCTGGCCAGAAGGGAAACGGGTGTAACTGAAACTGAAGACAACTGAGAGGCAAATGAATGGCAGATCTCTTGACACAATTCCTACCGTGTGTTATAATCCACCACTTTGCTGCCAGGCTTGACAAAAGTGTCATAAATAACCTTGAGGTCAGAGTTAATGACGGTCACTCTGGTCAGCTCCAAACCTTGTTTTGTGTAGCACTATAAATCAAGTATTGAGATGAAATGGAGATTAATAAAGGATTAAAGCTGCTTGTAGAATCGTTAATATCACCTTCACAGAAACTATTTAGACCACATCCTGTTTACTTCACGAGGTTTTTTACATCCACCTAAAAATAAGAGTGGGAGTATTTGAATAACCGTTATTCTCACCATCTCACAGTCCAAGGCGTAGACGCCTCCATTTCCATCTACTGGCAATGGCTTGTTAAAAGTCTTCACAAAACCATCCAAGGACTCTTTACGCCCATCTTGTACGTGTTGCTGAAGGAAAAGGGAACATCTGATATCTTATTTCAGATTTAGGAAGTGATTGTGGGAGATCCAATATTTGCAGATGCATGATGATACCTACTTTAGAAACTTCACATCCAGGAGAACCAACTGCACCAGAGCAGCAGTTGTAAAGTGTCTCCCAACCTCCTGGAACTATGTAAGACACAAAAACATGTCAGTGGAGCATGAAATAGATGAAGCAGTTGTACGGTCTCATCCGGTCTCACACATACACATACCCACCTCTGTTTCTGCGCAATCTTCCCCAGTGGTGACTGCACTCCTCTTTACGCACACAGCTTCCGTTAGCATTTATCTTGTACTCGGCGCCACAACGACAACAGATTTTGGAAAAAGCTGAGGAAGATATATAGGACACGCTTAATCAAAAAGTACAAAAGTTATGTAAGGGAAGATATGTTCAAATTTAATACAATATCATCTATCACAAATGTTTCAAGTTAATGTAACTCGTGTTCAATGAGTACAGTGAAAAACAAAACTTACTGGCTGACTGGGTGATAAACGTTGAGCGTAGTGCCACCTAGTGGAATGGCCTTTTATTAAAAGATTGAGGGCAAAGAATCGAGCATCAGGAAATTGGTGTAAGACCATAAAAATAGAACTTACGGTCATTGTTTTTCTTCTCTGGGAGGTTATGGGACGACAGCATAGACCCGACACCTCAGGGTGAGGTCCGGGAGGTAGCCCATGCTCCAGCAAGCTGTTCTTCAGCCATTGCATACTTTTTCAGTTTTTTTGTAGAGAATGGCTCCTGAAACCAGGATGATGCAAAAACACCTTGGTGAGGCCTTTGGAAATACCCCAATAATATCATCCAGACTGGTTAATGCTAAAGAAATAATCTGGACATGGGTGAGTGAGATCAGAACAGAAAGCGGTTAGTGTTGTCATGTTACCTAAACTATCATTTAAATAAAGAAATATATATTTTTTTAAATAATGTTGTTTTGGAAACTAACCGAAACAAAATAAGTACTCTAATCTATAACTAAAACAAGAAATAAAATACAGATAACCAAAAATAAAATGTGATGAGAGATTATTAATAAATACTATATAAATTGATACTAGAATAACCACTTGGATAGTGGGTATGTGAGGTACCTTTAAGGTCTAGCATGCCTCGCCTGTTTGCCGGAGCGGTTGATTGTGTAGCTGGTTTTAGCAGCAAGCCGTCCACCAAGAACTCCCTTTCATGAGACTGACACTTTGTATTCACTGATACAGCCGGGCTCTCTTGAAAATAAACAGCACCATCATGGTGAGAAAATACATATTTGTACAGTTAAACAACAGAAATTACATTACATCACTTTAGATAACATCTGCTAGTTAACAAATAATCCAAAGAAGAAAGGAGAGTTAACGGGAGTATTAATGTGCTTTGTGTGTGTTAGACGCACTGTTGGCAGGGGATGAAGGTGTGTTCTTGCTACGAAGTTTCTTCAGTGTGTTTACAGCGACGTTCAGGTAGATGTTCTTACTGCTGCTCCTGTCACACCACACACTTCTCTTCCTTCCAGAGCCTGAGAGCGAAGAAGACACAATAACACAATCAACAATATAAGGAGTTGCCATTAGAAGGGTTGCTCACCTATAAATGGAAAAAAGAATGTTTCCATACTATAGCATTGACTTCCATAGTATGAAAAAAATACTGTGGACTGTATAGTCATTAACATTCTTCAAATATCTTCTTTTGTGTTCAACAAACGAAAGA
>NW_020525447.1:0-51879 GCF_003368295.1 Carassius auratus | reverse complement strand
TAAATAAAACGAAAACGGATAGAATACAAAAAGATTCGAAAAAGCAAGTGTTCAGTTTTTTTTTTTAAGTCTAAAAGGGGCATGTTTTTTAAATAAAGAATAGAATTAGAATAGAGAGTGCTAGAGGTAGAGTTGTCATTTTTTCAGTGTTTCCTTTTTAATAAATTTGCAGAGTTGTGATAAATCCGTTTTTGCTTTGTAATTATGGACATGGATTTACGTGGAAAAAAAACAAAATGAGAAGAAAAAAAATAAAGGGATATGAAGACTTTCTATAGGCACTTCTATAAGAAAACAAAATGAATGACACTTTTTCCATCACAGCACAATCCTTGACTAAAATATCTTGTCAGTATTTTCAAATCAACAAAAGCGCAAACATGCATACATTAAAACCATGCTAATAATTAAACTACCTAAGTGTGAGTGTGAAAATTTATCTGCAAAATAGAAGAGTGCAGACAGATCCAGTGCAAGCACAATTGGGTTTCACATTACCAAGACAACTGTAGGCTTTGTTGAACAACCACTACACATCTAGTATAAGCAAATGCAGAAAACACTGTGCAGTTGAGCCAAAGAAGAGTGTTACACCTGCACCGACTGTCCCCAGCACTGATCATTCATATCTGAAACACCTCAAAGCAGAGTGCTGCACTGAATACCCTACTTGTTTGAACAGAAACTACTGTCTTATGGACACAATTTATCAGTTAACTTTGCAGTGATGACAATTATTTGGCAGTTGCGACTTCAACAATAAGAGAACTATGAGAGCTACAGCTTTGAAAGTGAAACTACTGTGTGCCAAGATACAAGCTAATGAATATTTTTAGAAAGATACATAACAAGAAATACATATATTCAATTGGGTGTTATATAATTATATGGTAACTATATAATTAACTGAAAAAAGGAATGTGCAGCTTGACATGCACAAAAAAATATATTTTGAATAA
Organism: Carassius auratus; assembly: GCF_003368295.1. NCBI lineage: Eukaryota > Metazoa > Chordata > Actinopteri > Cypriniformes > Cyprinidae > Carassius > Carassius auratus. The sequence goes on along the minus strand of NW_020525447.1, from coordinate 50,920 downwards.
TATTAATGCTAAGTTTTTTTGCTTGTGTGCTAATATATAAACTCACTCTAATTTATATAAACAAACAGAAAAAGCAGTATGTCAGCAGTCAACCATTTATACTTATCAATGTTTTGCTGTTTAATATCTTGGTGGAAACCATTTTCAGGATAATTTGATTAATAGAATGTTCATAAGAACAGCATTTAGAAAAGCAAATAAATCTTTTGTAACATCATGTATGTCTTTACTGTAAGATTTAATGAATTTAATGCATTTTTGCTAAATAAAAGTATTCATTTTTTTCTCGCCAAAAATCTGAAAGACCCAAAACTTTTGAATGGTGGTGTATTAAACTTTTTTTTTTTTATCACTATAAAACAATGTATGATCAAACCATCTGAATCAATAAAATGGATACTCAATATTATGTTACGAGTACCTGATTTCTGCCTCTGCACACGAGGCTACATGTGTAATATAAAATGACATAAACAACGGTGATGTAATGTTTAGTCATGCCGCCACTACTTGGAGAAAATAGCCTGTTACTTGAAGCGCTTCACTATTTTGAAAACAGCTGAGATACTGCCACGCCACTAAGAATGCAGTCCAGTTAGTACCATCATAACTTGAAGTTAGTTACTCCGAAACACAGGATGATAAGTAAACATTTCCTCCAATAAAAAAAACTTGTTACTGCTGGATCCACAGTTTCAGGTTATTTCTTAATACAGCTTTGAGTTTCTGGATGATTAGCCAACTTACGTGATCTAAGGCTCCAGAGGGATGCTCATTGAGGGGAACACTATGGCTGTGGTCCACTGGGTTTATGGGGTGAGAGAGATCTCAAGGAGAGGGGGCTACGGCGCCACACCCTCCCTATCATGCAGAACCATCCCACCGGGGGGAGGCAGCAGAGAATGGACACCCAATGTATCCTGTGCAAAAAGTAAAGCATTGTGTCAGAATTTACAGGCACTGTAGGCTACCTTAACACAGCAGTAGAATATGGTCATGTCCTATGGCGTCCAATGCTTTTACCTACTGTTAAAAATGTTTTACTTTACCTAAAAAAAGTAATTGAAATAAAGCCAAAACAAAATATAAAATTATTGACACTTAAAACTAAATTAAAAAGAAAAACTGAAAATATAAAAACACTATAAAAGTATATAAATATTAAAATAACACTGCAGTACTGTTGCTCTGCTTATATGTATCTTTAAAAGGTAGCATAAACATTTCTTTACTTTAAAATTATTTATTTGTCATAATTTGTATTATTTATTTTAATTTAGCTTATTTTAATTAAATAATTAATTTAATTAAAATATGTGTTTTTTTAACTAAACTACTTGGCATTTACCTATCAGTGTAAAAGGAAAATGTAACAAAACCGCAAAAGTAAGCAGAAGTTATGTAAGTTATATTCATGCTATCAGTGAATATGAAAGTTCTACACACCGAGACAGTCTAGTCATAGACTCATGTGTGCAAAAAAATTTTTTACATTGCCATAGCAACTGTAAGGTCTGTTCCACTAGTTTTAAGCCACACGGATAAAGCCTCACTATGCCTTGGCAAAGTGTTCATACAATTGCACCATATTCACATCTATTACCTGCTGCACATCAGCACAGATTGTGACTTCACAGAAGACCTTGATGGTTAAAAAGTGGGCAAACATTTCCAGCCCATGAAAAAAGCTGGAATGACTTTCATCAGTATTGTATGTCTACAACAATGGAAGTGAATGTCTTAAAAACACTTTTTAGCTTTAGTATCAAATACAAAATGGGTCTAGACCATTTAAAAAAAAATAGTCTGTAGGTACTTTAAATGAAAGTTACTTAAGTGTAGAGAGAAAATCTAGCTTTTTAATAACGGAGGTCAATGGACTGACTGAGAGTCTGGGTTTTGGGAAACCCAACATGGCTGACTTACTTGATCTAGGGCTCCAGAGGGAGGTTCATTGAAGGGAACACTATGGCTGTGGTCCACTGGGTTTATGGGATGGGAACTGGAGAACAGAGAGGGGGTTACAGAACCATACCCTCCCTGTCATGCAGAACCATCCCACTAGGGGAGGCAGGAGGAAATGGGCACTCGATGCAACCTGCGGATGAACCACAAGAAAAAGATTAAGGGTTGAGGGAATAAAATCAATTCCACAATCATCAAAATGGCAAATCGCTGTCATTGTGAAAGCCCCTTAAGACATACATTGACAAAAGCCAGCACTGTGTAAAGCTTTGCCATGAAGTTTCATGAAAATAAAGAGATTATAGAATGAGGAGCTAATCTATTTGGATACCAGCTTCGGGCAAGCAGCTGAGCTGTGATCAGATCTGATGATTTGTATACAACGGAAAGATGAAAGCAAAGATTTCCTGCTGCGTTAATTAAGAACCTTTTACTTCACCTCAACAGATGTGAGACCTAGGGCAGACAGCACTGATGCTTTGATTGAATGAGTGCTTGTGTGCGTTCTAGATCATAGCAACTAGGAAACCTTAAAGCTTTTGACTTCAGATGGGCCTTTGTTCTTGTTCCAGCCCAGTATTCTCTACCACCAATACTGATTCTCATGGGGCCCTTGAGGAATTTGAAATGCAGGCTATTCATATAAGCACCAGAGGGATCATATCTTTTCATTATTAAAAAAAAAGAAGAAAATAAACTGTAGGGCTACATTTATTAATAACGAATGCTTTGTTCATTACTTTGAAACACAACCTAGATATGTAACACAACAACATTATATTGAAGTATATAAACTAAAAATAAGATTAAAATGTCAAAATGTATTTAATATTATTAATTAATATTATTCCCACAATGTAATGGGAGAGTAAAAAACAACTGAAACAAGAAGGAAAAAGGCTTTTAGGATGTTTAAGCCCTCATTATGATGAATAATATACATGTCTTTAAATAGAAAAATAAATGGCAAATGACTGTTTCACTCTAAAAACTGTGGTTCCTAAACAGACAGCAGGACGAGACAACCTCAAAATGAAAATCCTTCTCATACAACAATGCAAAGTTTCTTACTTCTTTGCAGAGGTGGCAGTATATCTCATATTACCTGATATGCTCTACTGTGTCCCAGAACTATAAGCCTAAATCCATTGGCTACATTTTGCAAATAGTCTGTTATAGAGCAGCATGATAGTGAAGCTAGGTGTGAATCCAATGGAATACTCACAAAATGAAAGCTACATACTGAATAGCCTAGATCAGAAAAAAATATCTGTATTATGTGAGAGAGAGAGAGAGAGAGAGAAAAAGACTGCTGTGAGATTTGAGCGAGCTGTGAAACAACCACAGCTATATAGAATAAATTGGTTGTAAGTTAAACAGTTTGGATTTCATTAGACTTTGCATATAAAACATGCAGAATGACACAAATCAGAATTAAGTATTTCAGAAAGTAATGTGTTAAGTGATCATAGCATGAATTTTATATGCACTGCAATAGGATTTGGTCATGCACGAGGAATACCGTTCATTAATCAAATTCAGTATACACAGTGTAAAGAAAATCTGAGCTTTAAAATGTCAGGAGCATGATCAATGAATCCCAAATGCAGTAGCTGTAGTCTCTTAATGTTTATTTTATGAAAACATCATGCAGGCATAGCTGATGTCAGCATTATCTTTTGATTTTTTTTAACACTGCAATCATATGCTGTCCTAGTACAAAATGATGAGAAAGTCAAGATTATCACAGAGTCATCAGTACACTTGCAATGCATGGAGGTGTACATTTAGATTTGGACATGATTTTAAACCACACTGGTTTATGCAAATGAGTGGCAATTAAGTATCAGCTATGAGAACAGAACACATGAGCGGAATGCATCGATTTTGCAAGCAAATGCAGATGACAACCACAAATAACGCAGTACTTCAGTTCCCAAAGAATGTCTCCACAGACTTGTTATCTTCTTTAGCTATTAATCATAGAATTGATCATCTCAAACACGTACACAACCGCTTAAAGTTTGGGGTCATTAAGATTTCTTTTCTTGAAAAAGATTTATACTTTTATTAGTCTGCAACTCTGCATTAAAACAATCAAAATTGGTTTGTTTTCAGGATCATGTGATATTGAAGTCTTGTGAAACAGCTGCAGAAAATAAATTGCATTTTAAAACATTAAAATAGAATACATTTCAATACAAAATAGAATGCATTTCAAATGACATGGGCAAAATAATGCATAAAGTTTGAGATGTCTGTGTTTTCTTGACAAACTTTTGTCTATCTATTCCTAATATACTCATAAAATATAGGCCTAGAATTTCTCTGAAGTGAGATGTCATGGCACATATTATGAAAAACTAAACAAGCATAAACCAAGATTTTTTTGTTGCAACTTGCAAGTCAGAAAAGGAAACTTTTTTTGAACGTTTCAAAATACATTCAATAATTCTAGACTGAAATCTGTATAAAAACCACAGAGCCAGAAATCAAAAAAGAAAAGGAAACAGACTCCATAATAACGCATTGGACATTTTTTGTGGATATTTCTTTCCAGTTGGAATAGAGTTTTAAATAAGCTAGTTAATAATGTAATAAGAAATTTCATATAAATAATTCTGACTGAAACACTGAGAAATAAGAAAACAGAAGTTTTAGGACTAGAAAAGTTGAATGCTGCTCACCATGTTAGGCCCGTCTAAAAGAAATACATTACAACGTTGCCCTTTTGGAAGTCAATGAAGGAGGATGATATAAAAAGCAACTAAAAAAAGGACAAAGAAAAGAAAAAGGTGTGTGTTGTCATTCACAAAAGCAAGGCATAATGCTTTGTTTGAAAAAAGGTCAGTTTCACCGCCAGTGATTCTTCTAATGCGTCCACAGTTTGTGTAGTAATTACTTGCATCTCCAAACAATGATAGATCTTAATAACATCTGTAGATGAGAACTCTGAACCCCATTTCCATGCGTGTAACATCTGTGGATAGACTGAAATAACTTTCAGGAAACATTCAAATTCAAAACACTTCAAGAAGTGTAATGACAACGAGTGAATTAGGGCATAGAAGCAGATTTCACTAAATGTTTCCATGTGTATTCTCTGTTGATAGAAGAGAGATGTTAAACTGGACTAATGCAACACAGCAAAGTATCTCCCTAACTGATTGTTAGTAACAGAATCTAATAATAGACTACTTCCCCACTGCTCATTGTTACAAGTACAAGAACCTCTGAATTTACAAACTGAAACACTAAACCTAAAGATAAAATCTTTCATATTTATTCATTTGCTTAATATATTCAAAGACTGTGAATACTGGAGAAATTGAAACATTTCTGAAAGCTAGATGACCAATACCATTTAAAGACAAAGTTTTGCTCTATGCAAACATATCGACCACACAGCAATGAAAATGTGTAGGTTTGAATCATATCTGCTTAGATGCATTTAGTTACATCTTTAATACGGGAACATTAAGAAAGTCTTACTATGGGAGATTTATTGAAAAAGTAAGCCTATTTATACCTTACAGGTAACTTGGTATTTTACAAATAAAATGATGGAAAAGGTTAAATGCTAAATATTTAGAAGGTGTTGACTTTCAGAGTCCTAAAACAGCTGCTTAATGTTGACAAGTTCCCACAGCAGTCAGTCCCTCTGACTGCTGCAATTTCAATACATATTCAAGCAATCTCTGCATTATTTGCAATAGCTTTTAACTTTTGTCTCATACTACCATCACATGGCTTCCAGGCTAGAAGACAATTTTACTAGTCATTTGTTTACACATTTAACTCCTTGGGAACCAGAATAATTGTCAACAGGATTGTTGGGTTACATTGCAAAAAAATAAAATAAAGAGATATATATATATATATATATATAATATTTTTAAATCAAGATATTTATTAGATAAGCAAAATGATTTAAGATAATAAATCTTGTATTCTGAAAAATGTAACAAAATTGAGTTTAAGATTAAGAAAAAATAAACTTTATTCAAAGGGCAAAACTATTTTAAAAAATATATTTTCTTACCAATTGAATATTACCAATATCCTGTCATTTTGCTTATCAAATAAATGTTTCTTGATATAAGAATGTTAATATACTTCCACATTTTTTCTTCTTCTTTAGAGTACCTCTGGACCAATTATTAAGAAATATTTATATTTGAGCATTGTGTTGTTTCATAACACGTGTTGTTTACAACTTCATGACAAATAAACCTTTCATTAAAATTATACATTTGCTCATAATTAATCAATTATGGGGGAAACTTCATTGAAACTGTTTTATTATAAGGGATGTTATATTTATAACAATTAAAGCAACACACACACACAAAAAATTAAATTCCAATTATTAACATAGCAAATATAATTGCATTTTCCCATTAAATTAATATGGAGAACATTTAATTTAATGCCTCCCAGTGACAAAAATATCAAATATGCACGCATGTTTTATTTTCAAAAGTGACAGCTGAAGAGTTTTCAAAGTGAGAGAGTGGCAAGGGGTGTCAAACGTTGCAAGGTTTATAAAAGGAGAGAGTGAGGACATGTTCTTTGTGGAGAAACTGATGTTTCACTCACACTGAGCTTGTTACAACATCCTGTACTTCTGAACTTTAGGGCGAGACTGTCTTTCCCACCTCTGCTATCTGCAAATACAACTTCTGAGGCAAGGGAAGCAGTTAGCAGATGCTGCACTCGCAGAAACTGTTGCCCCTCGCCCAAACTTCCATGCAAAGGGGAAGCAGAGTTTGTCCGTCTTGCGCCGTTTCCGTGTGCTTTGAAAAATAACCCTGAGTTGTTGTTAAGCTCAGGCATGATCTGATAACAAGACATGTGACACGGAGTCCTGGGTCCCCCTCTCGCCGTTCTCGTTGCACAGGGTGGGCGTCTGTTCGCTGGCTTGAGCAAGCTTGCTTTCCTGTCCCTCTCACTCGTTCATTTGCTAGTTCGCTCTGGCGCTTTTTCCCTACCCCCACACATTCTCACAGGCTGCTGCACAAGCTTTTTTTCGAGAGAGATGTAGGTCAGCTCTCTGACGTCTAAGGAGGCACAGCTGAGCGCCCCTCTCCATGCTGCGGCAGAGAGAGACGCTCACACCGACACACAGGGAAGGAAGCGGTAAGAGTGCGATACCGTCGCCTTTCGGTCACACCAGAATCTGGGTTTGACTGCTGATCATTTACTTGTTGAGTTTGAGGATGTGTAAACAAAACATAAGGGACCTTTGTAAGACAATACTGCAACCACATTATAAACAGCTGCTTTTTATGATGAAAATATTTTAATTACTTCCCTTGAGATTTAGAAGAAATATATACATACATATTACATAATTAGCGAGACTTCACCAGTGAAACGAAGAACAACATAAAGCCAACTGTTTATGAATAACAACCTTATTTCCACAGCTACTTACAATCAAAAGCCGTCTGTTTATTTTAGTTCGTAATGTGCATATTCATAAGCTCCTCCACTGGAGACTGTTATAAATTTAAAGTTATAAGAGAGGTACATTCCTGTTTAGTCAAACTAATGCATCAACACAACACTCTGAAAACAAGGAAGTCCACATCTTCCATCTCTCTCCTGGCAGGTTCGTGGAAGGGACATGCTTATATGAATATGTGCTGGAATGTCGAGGGGTGACAGTGAGCTGTGAATTCTGACCACGAGCTTTGCATATTTGGGGCCTTTGAAAAGTATAAAAGCTTTTTTCCAGTGAAATGCAAAGAAAGCACTAGATTAAGTAAAACGATATAAGGCATCAAATCCTTTTTGATGCACCTGATAAACCAAGGGTGGTAAATTAATAATAACAATTATTTTTAGACAGATTTTTTATTTTTTTGCTTTTAACATACTGGGAACCATTGATAGCATGTACAATATTCTACAAACGTAGGTATGAAAACAATATTTTACATAGCCATCATCTAAATTTTTTTAGAATTACCTTTTTTTGTCAACAATAATGATTTCTAAGAATAATCAACCTAACATAATATTATTATTACCTATATAATTATATAACATAACCTATATAATAATATAACCTTTAAAACAACAAGAAGATTATTATTGTTAGGAAATCGTTTTTACTCAAAATCATCCAATTTTTTTTTTTTTTTTTTTAAGATCTAACTGCAGTCTCTCCCTAAACCAATTAACTTAAAAATAAATAAATAGAATGATTTTTGGCAGGATAAAATATCCTTATGCTGCTGATCAGACAATAATAACAACAAAAACTGGTATAACTGGTTGGTAAAATAATAACTACAATAACTATTTAAATTATCATTATGACATCAACTTTTATAATTATTAGTGTTATATATTACTATTAGTATTATGAATAATAATAATCTGAATCATTTTTTTTTTTTTTTAATTACATTTATTTTTGGAGTACGTTTGACTATTTCAGCCTTTCTGCTTCAATATTTCACATTTAATTCAACCTACTTTCTGATCATTTGTAATTTAAATTAAATCCTACACCTATTTTGGTCAGTACAGAATGATATATGGCAGAATAAAATCACATTTTATTCACCTGATCAGACATAACAACAACAATAATTGATCATTGTTTGTTCAAATAATAATCATTATTTTATTCTCGATATTAATAACAACAATAATTCGTTATTGTTGTTATTATTACTGGCAACAATTATTACTGTTGTTAATTATATGAGCTGAATATTGTCAGAACATTTTTACGTTTATTAACCTCATATAATTTAAAGATTTAAATAACTGCATTCTCAGCTAAATAAAAGCACTTCAGTTTAAACCCTGCCAATACAATCTGACACTCAAACTTGAGGAGTCAATAAACACCATGCAGAGTCTCTCGGCATGACATTAGCTTGCACTTCAACCAAATGCAACCACATTGCAAGAATCCAAATTAAATCTTATGATCTCACTATGCAGATCTGTATTTCAGTTTGAAAAAAAGAAACCATCAAATGCATGTCTAACCACTTGTAAAGCAGTTTGTGTAAACGCCACATCTTTTCCACCTGTCTGGTAAACTAACCCATACATCTGAGCAATGTTTATGCAAATGGATGTTTAAATCAAGTAACCTCTAGCTGGATCATCCCCGCCACATATTCTTTTTACTCAACAACAACAACAAATACAAAACACGAACGCATTCCAGTTACCTGTTTATTACGTTCTCCTCTTAAGTTACAGATGCTCGCTGAACTTTGAGAAGTCTTGGAGGATGGTGTTTGTTGTTGCTAATACAGCCAGACGGAGCGATTAGTTATGCATTCAGTCCGATGCAAATATTTCTACAAGCCCAGCGCCTATGACTGAGCTTGCATTTGAGAAGTAATTGGAGAAAAGCGCAGTTCATCTTATTCTGACAGAAGAATTCCGTTAATGTGGTGCTATGGTGTCCGTTAAACCTTCCAGTTGAAGGCTAGCTAAGCTAACGAGGTTAGCGGGCTAATTTCAGAAGCTATTTTGAATCCAGGACGCAGTTTTTCTCCGTTACACTCCGGGTGTATGTTGTCGTACGTGCATTTTGTTGAAGATAAGCTATTTCTTTATTCACTCCCGGAGCTGCAGTGCTGCTGTCATCCAAGGCAAATGGTAATTTGTCTGTTTAATTCTCGCGTTGATCTCTCCCCACCGCCATTTTCATCCTCGAGCTACACAAACAAACAGGAGGATCGCTCACGTCACCCAGAAGGTGCGCGACTGCGCTGATCTCTATGGCATGGTTTGAGGAGGTTGCTTGGCGACGCATGACTTGAAGATCTGATCTGATTGGCTGCGCAGGTTTGTGTGCGATTGAGGAATCGCTGGGTTGCGTAGCGTATGGCTAGAGTATAGATATATTTATTCATAGATCCCTCCTCATTAGTTACCCAAAACAGAATTACAACACCCTCTGCATTTGATTTATTTGATAATTTTATTGGAAAACTTTGTTTTGGGCCCTAGAAATATGAATGCTAACAAAACTGTTCGTTCCTTACTTCAAAAAGATATTGTTTCTTCTTCTAACTGTATATTTTACTGGAATATATTAGTTAAAGGTTTATTATGGAAGGATATTTAGACCTTGCCAAACAAATACTTATTGGTAAACAAAGTCAAGGAAGTATCTTTTACATTTTTACATAGATATTACCCAGTAAATAATTTTCTTGTTAAATTTAAAAATGACATTGATTTGGTTTGTTCCTTTTGTAATATGAGGGCTGAAACTTTGTTTTTATTTTATTTTGGCATTGCTATTATTTTAAAATATTTTGGAAAAGATTTGACTAGATTTATAATTGATAACACTGACCCCACTTTTTATTTGTGCTTAGAGCACGTTGTATTTACTAATATCCCTTCAAATAAAACCAAACAATATTAAATTATAAATGTAATTGTAATTTTTGATAAATTTTATATCCGCAAGTGTTAGTACAGTAAAAACCAATCCTTTATTTTTGGTTCTTGAAAAAGAAATTCAAATTTATGTTAAGACGATTTTTTTTTCACATAATAAAAAAGCAATCAAGACTTTTTCCCTTTGTAAATCCTTTAAACTATATATATACAGGGTTTCCCATACATTCATTAATTTGTGGCGGCCCGCCACAATATCAGCGCTGACCGCCACGGATTGATTCAGATTTTTAAACTATTTAATATGGGTATTTTATTGTAGAGCTGCGCGCTGCTTGCTCCCTCCCTCTCACAAACAACGGAGGCACGCGCGACTAGACCCTCCTCTTCGAACAAGATCTGAATTAAAAAAAAATGCGTTAGTTAGAGGATGGATTGTTGCCGGTGTAGCAGTCAATTCGATTCCCCTCGGAATGGCTGTTTCCCCTCGGGTTGCCAGGTCCGTGTAATAAGCCCATCCAAATAGTTAATCAAATTTTTTCCCAAAGTAGCCTAAATTCCGCGAAATTGGCAAGATTCCCGCATGCAAACATAAGACAAAAAAAAAAAAAACAATTATTTATATATATATATATATATAATGTTTAGCCCACCTACCTGGCTATATGTGTTTTTTGTATGCATATTTTCTTTACTTTTCTTTTTATTCTGTGTTTTATGTTTTCATGTATATATATATATATATATATATATATATATATATATATATATATATATATATATATATATAGGATATATATATATATATATATATATATATATATATATATATATATATATATATATATATATATATATAGTCCCCATTAGCGACTGTTTATGTAAGCCGTCAACTTGAGGTCATTCTATGAAGGTATTTTTGTTCTCACAGAGCCGTTCTGATTGTGGCATATTTCGAATAATCAGTGATGATGACTATGGTGAATAATATGAAGGAATCTTTGATGCAAAACAACTGATCGTCTGTAACAACGGAATTAAGACGTTCATTTGTTTTCTATCAAAAATACGTTTATAGAATTCACCATAGTAATCACTGAATCACTGACCTACAGTATGTTGAATGACGTCGAGTTGACTGGTCCAAGATGGCGTCCGAATCTACGTGCCTCGGGCGGTCGAATGGGGAATCTATGCATATCTATGGGATAGAAAGCTGAGGCAAGGGAATATGGGATAGATTGGCTTGAATGAATATTACCAGAGCCGATCCTTCCTGTACGCAAAATACGCAAGATGCCTAGGGCCCCCCAAACACCAGGGGGGGCTCTTGCTCTCAAAGATGGTTTAATTTTAGTTTCGTTTTTGATTTTGGCTAGCGGTTATAAAATCATGAATGCTGAAAAATAAAGCCATCAACAGGGTAAGAAGGTCACGTAACTTGAATGATTTAGTTTATTATAAAATGGCACTGTCTATAGTGAGAAGAGAAATTCAGACATCTAATAGAAATGATTGGAGGAAATTTTGTGTTGCTGAAGACATTGAAATTAATGAAGTAGGGGGTATGAAAAGAAAGATGGGAGGGATACAAAGAGATTGTAACATCCTGGTTTAATATATAATAAAATATACATTTTATCTGAAAAGAGAAAAGCAGATGTGCTTGCAGAAAACATTTGTTAAAGTTCACAGTAACTCAAATGTATTTTTATATTAAATTTATATTTTATTATTATTTATTTAAGAAAACAGGGACCAGATTCTAAGTATATATACCCTCATTTATTGGAGTATAAAGGACCATCTGGATGTATGTTGGATTCAGAATTTACCTTGTATGAACTGAAAAAAGCGCTTGTAGGGGTTGGACAAACTTCTCCAGGTCGACATGACATCTGTTATGAGATGTAAAACATCTATCAAAAGCATCACTAGATTTAATCTTAAATATTTTTGATAAAGGTTAGGGAGTCAGGAAAGTGACCAGTTGACTGGAAGCATGGGATTATAATTCCAATTGCAAACCAGACAAGGATCTTATGCAGTCAACTAACTACAGACCCATAGCTTTAACATCTAATTTCTTCAAACTGATGGGGTGTATGATAATGAGTAGACTGGTATATGTCACTGAGAAGAAACATTTCTTATCACCATACCAAAGTGGATTTAGAAAGGATGTAACACAATGGAATCTGTGCTAAACTTGGAATCTGAAATAAGAAAGACAAGGTAAACAAGGAAGCTTTAGTTTAGTATTTTTGATGTTGAAAAGGCCAATGATATGATGTGGAAAGAGGGACTTTAAATTAGATTAAAGGAAAAATGTATAACTGGATCAGGAATTTCTTGTTCAATAGAACTATAACAGTAAGAGTGGGTACTACTTTTTCTCAGATACATACAATAGACAATGGAACTCCTCAGGGTAGCGTTAGCCATCAGTTCTGTTTAACTTAATGATTAATTACATTTTTACAATGGTTGAAAGTGGGATAGGAAGATAGGAGTAATGTTGCGTAAGTGGAAAGGTTATTCTGTAGCAAAAACCCAGACAAAATTGTTAAAATTAGAGGAAATACAATCACAAGCAACAATGATTTGCTATGGAGCTCTTAGATCTTAGATCCTTTATAAGCAGCTCATGTAGAGATGGGCAAGATACCTCAAGAAATTCATAGGCTTGAGTAAAAGATGAGGTACTGGATGAGCACGAAGAGACACTTGGACAGTAATCCAGTTAAAATAGTGTTCAAGGACTGTTGGGAATATGAATATAAAAAATGATCAAGCTTTGGATGGAGGGCCAATGACGAAGCACAGGAAATGGGTTTAAGTGACATCCATTTTGCCCCCACAGTGGCTAGGTCAGCAATCCCTCCTTGGTTTTTCCCAATGAATTGTATTGACATCCATATGCATAAAGAAAAACATAATGAAACGTGTGTTAGAAAGTTTAGTTGTACAGCAATATACAGATCTTACATATTATAGTCCAGTACAAATATACACTGATGGTTCAAAGGATCCAGACTCTGGGAAAACAGCTGCAGCAGTATATTTTCCCCTATTCAAAATTAAAATGTCAAAAAGTGATTATAGCAAAATGAATACAGGAAGTATGGCAGGATGAATGGAAAGAAGGAACAAAAGGAACACATTTATACTTCAAACAAGAAAAAGATTGGTTCAGAGAGAAGAAGATTTGGAAAAAGGAAAGAGGACGTTTTAATAACAAGAACGCATATCGGTCATTAATTATTAAATCAGTTGCAAAGAATAGGAAAACATGTAAATGTAAATTGTGATAAATGTGTGGATACTTGTATTTATAAAATGTGAGGATTATGAAAGAGAATGTTTCCAGCTGGTCAAGCTTTAAAATATTTGAGAATAAATGATCTGTCACACAAGGTTCTGTTAGGAGATGAACCTCTATCGAGAATTAGTTGTTTATTTAAAGGAAACAGGATTGATTAATAGGATTTAGAATACCAGATTCTGTTGTGGTTATTTTTCCTCTTGTTAGTAGTTCTAGTTTCTAAACGTCCTATCCACTGTGTGCTTCACAAACACTGGTGGTGGCAGGAATGCACCCTTAAGTTGGCTTGCCAACCGCCATGAAATCCTAAAAGAAGAAGAAGAATCATTACTATGTAAATATCAGTGTTGTTAGAGCTAAAAGATCAACAATGGATGCATTAATAAAGTTCAGTAATGAAATAGAGAAGGCAATAAAAATGAAAGAAATTATGGGAGTAGAATATTTATGGTTCAGCACCAGAATCATTATTACGGAGTCTAAAGAGAATACAGTATAGAGCTCGCAGAATACAATTTTCAACTAGCCAGATGTATTGTTACTTCCTCTACATTCAAAAATCTGGTTGTTATATTAGACATTAACTTGTCTTTTAAAAAACATCTTACTCATGTTATAAAAACAGCATTTTTCCATCTTTGATACATTGCCAGGCTACAAAAGTTGTTACCTGCTTCTGATGCAGAAAAGCTAGTTCATGGCCTCTAGACTGGTCTATTGTAATGGGGGGAGGGGGGGTCCTGCATCTTCAATAAACAAACTAGAGGTAGTACAAAATGCAGCAGCTAGGGTCCTTACCAAGTCATTTTACAGACTCTGCTCTGGCTACCTATTATGTACTGTTAAAAAATATTATTACTTACATTTAAGGCCCTTAATGGTTTAGCTCCTGCATACCTAACTAGTCTTCTACCACTCTACAATCCATCACACTCCCTAAGGTCACAAAACTCAAAGTCCACTAAAGGAGGTAGAGCTTTTTCGCATTTGACTCACAAACTCTGGATTAACCTTCCTGATAATGTTCGGGGTTCAAACACACTCTCTCTGTTTAAATCTAGATTAAAGACACATCTCTTTGGTCAAGTATTCAAATAATGCATCTCATAATCTTGGACTCCAGTTATATCTGATCAAATGCACATTATTATTCTTTAGCTTGGGTTAAACTAATTAATTTTACTTGGCTGGAACAGCAGCTATGCTAATTATGTCTGTATTTGTTTCTCTGTTTTTGCCACAGGATTAACCGTGGTAACTAGGATTTACACAAGCTCCAGTCTGGATCCAGAACACTGAGAAGAAATGATGCCAGCCCCTCAGAAGACCTCAGATGATGCCAACCATGAAACAACATACAGAACTAACAAATATTGCTACAGGTGTGATTTCATCATAATAATTGCTGTTAATAGTGTTTGTTGTCTGTTTGATTACATCTTTAATTGATTTTTCCATACAGTTCTGCCAGATGTACATAAACTGTGTCACCACTGATAAGCTACTACTAAATATTATAGAAACATAAATTTTTCTGTAAAGTTGCTTTGCAACATTTTTTTATGGTAAAAAGCTCTATACAAATAAAAATTAATTGAATTTAGAGATATTGGATAAGAAAAGAGAATGGGAGGAAATGAGTATTATTAAATATAATGTAAATGTTATCAACAAATGTTGAATATTGAATAATAATAAAGACAAGACAACAAACAAAGTAAATGCTATTTACTTATGTAGACATGACATTTAGTTGTTTTGCTGAATTCCTTAAGAGGGTTTGTGGCAAAGTAAAAAATAAATAAATAAATCATATTATTAAGCAGGTGTAGTATGTACTTGGGGTTAGTTCAAATTAAAGTTAATATTTTACACAGAAAGTGCCCAGTCTTAAGCATGTCTTTCCTTTTAGTTTTGTACATTTAGATTTCTTAATACAACTTTGTTCATGTTTCATTTCTTTTGTTCAGAACTGAGAAAGTAATCAAGCTTGTCCCGCAGAATCTTCTCAAGAAACGCAAGGCGTCCCAGGCTATCAAAGCTATACTCAAGCCAAACTTGCGTTACAGCAGAAGAGAAAAGTAAGAATTCCTCCTTTGTAAACTACTTTTATAAATAGACCAATAATTGTTTTAGAACAAAATTGAAATTGTCTAAACTTCACCAGGTCCAAAAAGGAATTCCCTTGAAGTTTAAGCGCTTGGAAGAGATTTTGAAAAACAGCAAGAGGAGGAATAGAGATGAAACTCGACTCGCCAGACTCAAACAGAGACCTCTGCGAGCCATGCCCCCAGCAAAGAACAGCCTGGTGTTTTGTGAAATGATTGAAAGTGGGATGAATGAGTGAATTGTACCTTTCCACATCTGCTTGAATATGTTTTTAATTTTCTCGTATGATTGCTTGTTAGGGTCAAAGGCGTGAGCCCCAAAGTGATGAAGGCCATTCAGATGCTGCGGCTGAGGAAGATCTTTAGTGGCACCTTTGTGAAAGTCAGCAAGGCTTCTATAAAAATGCTTAAGACAGTGGAACCTTATGTTGCTTGGGGGTGGGTAATCATATAATGTTCATTTTACAGGAAACATATCTGAATCGGTTTTAAAAACATGGCTTTGACTTTCAGCAACTATTGTTGAGTCGTCCACACTGTAAATCAGGACAAAAACTGAGCAAAAGTCTTCCAGGATTTTAGATGTTTTTTTTCGTAGCTGACACTGTTCTTCTGTCTTTTATTGACTTTCACTTGTTTGATTTATTGTTGTGATCTCTTAACAGGTATCCCAACATGACATCAGTCTATGAGGAGAGGAAAAGATATGGGAATGGGAATGGGAAGAAAGATGTCATCATTTCATGACTGAGAATTGGACATACAGCATTGCATTATAGTCTGTATAAGATAGGTAAGCATGAATCGGGAAAGTGTGACAAATGTGGAGAGTTAGAAACAGTGAAGAATGTTCTTTTTGAATGTTCTGCATATGAAAGTGAGAGATTTCAATTAATTCAATAATTAGGGTGGCTGGGAGTTGATAATATTTATTTAAATGTATTGTTAGGAAACGGGTCAAGGCAATCAACAGTGCATGATTTTATTCTCCGTTATTTATTTATTTTGGGTTGTTTCAGTCTTCCAAATCTATACTAACTCCACACTTCAGATCAGTAGGTGGCGGTATTGCACAAACTTTCGCCGCGGGTTATAAAACACAGAAAGAAGAACATGCAGAAGAACTTGGATTCACACCAAAAGCGAATAGAGCGTCAAATTCGCGTCTACCGCGTCTAGTTCGCTGCTTGAACATTTTGAATGCATTCGCGCGTCTAGAAAGCAAAAGTTTGAAGCGAAATTGACGCGCATCCGAGGCGAAATCCGCTTCTTCTGGGAGGGGCAAGTGTTATGCAGTTGTCTGTTTGCAAGATTCCTGATGTCGATCGAGCACTCGGGTCTTTTCCACTTTTTCCTGCACACTTCCTCTGAATAAACACATTATCTTGTTAACGAAAAGTAGCTGTAGGCTATATTAGGGGGAAAATAGTTGTAAAAAAACAGCGGGAAGGCCGCGGGTCGATAAACGTGTACGTGACTCAAAAGTTAAATGTGTATTTACAACACACTCTTCAAAGCGAGGTCCTTTTTATTCCTGAAATATGAACTTGTGTATGATACTTGTGTCATATAGCTCCGGTTGACTTCTCAATGATAACATCAGTCGTTTCTACCATACTTTGTCAGTACCGGAAGTTGAGTTTTATAGCGGAGTCTGTCAATTTAGCCTACTTTTATACTGGAGCATGCTTTTTTAATAGCTCCTGGTTGAATAAAAATACCGTTTATACCGGGGTATGCTTTTTTGATAGGCCCTGGTTTAATAAAAATACAGTTTATAAAGGGGTATACTGTTTTGATAGCTCCTGGTTTAATAAAAATAGTTTATACAGGGGTATGCTGTTTTGATAGCCCCTGGTTTAATAAAAATACAGTTTATAAAGGTGTATGCGGTTTACCACTTGTAATCTTAGGTATGCTGAAATGATGTTTAAATTTGATGTATGCGCCAATTACACTGCTGCGCATGCGCATTAACCAAAGGTATCCCATTCTAATGGGTATGGTGTTTCGCAGGTGGGAAGGAAGTCGACTGGAAGTTGAAGTTGGCCGCGTGCCGCCATCTTGTAGCAGAACTTCACTTGCGTTAGCATCCCATTGACTCCCATTCATTTTGGCATCACTTTGACAGCGAATAACTCTACATCTGAGGAGTTTAAAGACTCCATTTGTCCATTATTTATTTCTAAAGATACACGACAATGTATAAAGGGCTCCATCACCTTCTATGTTACATTATGGCCTCGTAGAAACAGTTTTTGTAAAAAATAAGCTAACGGTTGCGTCATAACCACTCGACTCTCTGTCGTACAGTAGAGAAATTACCGTACAGACAGGAGGAGAAGCTCGCAGGCAATTAACTTAATATGGCGAACTGGCGTTACATTTTAAAATACTATACAAAATAATTAATCAGAATACTTACTCCTGCTCACTCACGCCAAAGAACTCCCCGCTCAAGCTCGCCGTCTCTGCAAGATTAACGATGGCAGTTTGCACGCACAGCTACTAGAAGATTTACATCTGTCAGACAGGTTGCTGACGTCATCAAGCTTAGTTAGAGTCTGCGCGTCAGAAACGGAAGTGCGAAAAAATGCTAAAAATGGGCTTCACTTGTCTCAATTGAGTTCCAATGGGGTCGCTGTGTCCATTTCTTTTACTGTCTATGGTGTTTTGTCAGAACACCTCCATGTTGAATGAACGCGTAAACGCATCTTTACATTGACTTAACATTGAAATCATTTGTGCAAGATGCTCTATTCGCGTTTGGTGTGAACGCAGCATTTGAGTATGAAAGTTAAGGTGGAGATTTAGAAGTATTTCAAGTGTGAAATTATCAACAGCAAAATGTATTGACTAAAAATGAAGACAAGACAACAAACAAAGTGAGTGCTATTTGCTTATGTATGACATGACATTGAGTTGTTTTGCTGAATTCCTTATGCCTAGGGCGGCAGCTCAGCCAGGGGGGCAAGAGAGAGAGAGAAAATTATTAATTTATTTGTTTGTTTTACATTAGGTTACAATTATCGTACTTATATCAACAGCATTTTTCCCCCCACTCCATTAGTAAAATTTTTTATTAACTTAAACTAATTTAATTAACTTTAACTTAACTTAAACTAATAAGTTTCTAATAGAGCGGCCGCGCTCTACTAGTATATGCGTGCAAAATATTGTGATGTATATTCCAAAAAATTTCAAAACGAATAAAATTATCTGGTCATGAGTACAAAAGACGATGGCTTTTAAGTGAGCAAGCACTGGAGAAACAAAGAGGCTCCTTTTTAAAATGCATCGCCTCCGTTCCGTGGATGAGCGCTTTTCGCTGCTTCGAGACCATGGGCGGGTTTTTTGATTTTTATATGACATCGCATCTCTTAAAGAAAAGGAGAATACAATAGTTCTTCAGGATTGCTTAAGGCTGGAAAAGGCCCTGACTCATGGACAGGCCCGTCGCAACAAGGCAGGCAAACCAAGCAACGGGCTAAGTGCACAAGATGGCGCCGGTGAGCTTCAGCGACGCGAGTGTGTGCATACTTATTTCCGGTCTTGCGATCCTCGCATTGACTGTAAGGGAAACTCACATATGAAACGTGGATAGATGTATAAAATTAATGATTTTCAAATTTAACAGCGGTTAGTGGGTATATCAAAAACATGGGGAAACATCCTCCCTACATTTTACGTACCTCTGTGTGGAAATTCATCAAGAGACAACGTGTAGATTGCTTTATTCTTCTGTTGATTATGCGGATCAGCGTCAGGTCAGGTCCACAGGGATTTCTTCTTTCAAACACAAACCTCTCAAATATGCAATACTTTTAATTTTCGAAGAGCTGGTTTTGTTCTGACTGTTCTGACTGTCAAACAAGACGCACAGAGATTCCTGATAAAGCATGTTTTACTAACTTTATTTGATAACATAATGTATAACTAACTGTACAATTAAACGTAATATAATTATGGTAGGTTTGCATTAAATAAAATATCGCTGTTTGCATTAATGTGTGTGTGTTTTTATCTATGTTTATTTGTTTTGTGAAAGATCTGCAGAATAAATCATTATCTGTCTATGAGCAGCCATGTATATTGTTATTCTTTTGCATTAATTATCAGATTAAACAGATATTAAAATTAGTCATGTATTTTTTTATTGTGTAAAATAATAAAATATGTTGTGAAAATAACGATGAAACAGACTGATGTATGTGTACAATTGAGAAATGGATACTTCTGAAGATAAATCGCAGCCCATGTCTCACGAGGTAAATATTTTATATAAAATATTAATAATAATAATGCAAACATTTTCGAAAAATAAGTAATTTGTACATTTACATATTTGGTAAGATTAAAATACATTATATAGCTCTGTATACACACCATGGGTCTCATTCATAAAACACGAGCAGAACGAATTTTTGTGTAAATCGTGTGTAAAGTGGTTCTGGCGTAAATTTTCGGATCCATTAAAATGTTCGTATTTTCCAAATGTTAGTTAGTACGAAATAAATCTACACCTACTCCCAGCCACGCGTAAATAGTGCGTTTAACATCTGAACGTTTTGCTCATTAATACGGCTGCATTTTAATTCACCTTAATCGGGTACATATTTAAACAGCATTTTGAAAAAAAAATATTATATATAGTAATTAAATACGGTTTTTCTTTTCACTTCTGGGACTGTTCGATTAACAGATGAAACTCCATTAACAGCATCTGTCATATGCTGCCAAGCTTCCTTTTTTTTAGGACCAGATACGCCACTATGTACGCTTGAAAATAAAACGTGGCGTTTTGAATTAACTTCTGATAATAAAACTTCAATTTCTGCAGCTGAGATTTTTTAAATTTTTCATTCGATTTTTGAGGAGACATGTTGAAATCCTTCGTTTGGTGTCATAATATGATGCTCATATATATGGGCGGGATTTATGGTAGCTAATTGAGAATGCGCGTGCACTCGCGTCCCATTTAGACTAATTGGAATTCATTAACACACGCACACATTTCACTATCACATTTGACGTTTACGAAGTATTTGTGAATCAGGAGAAGAGTTTTCGGGAAGGTCTCTTTACGCGAAAATCACTCACATATTTACTCGTATATTTACGAATGTTTCATGAATGAGACCCCATGAGTTCAACTTTCATCTCGTGAACAGTAGTGAACATTAGTGTATTTAATTCATTCACCATACCCAAACATACACAAGTTTCAAATCCACTGGCTCAGTTAACATTACAGTATAGTGATAATAGCAGTGTATATCTTATTTGCATTTGAAGTGATATTATAAATCCTGTAAACATATAGAATGTAATATTTGGACTTCTCCGGTTCTCTGCACTGACTTTAAGCACAACTGGAAATATCTACGCACACACTCGCAAGACCGGAAATCCAAGATGGCGGAGATACGCAACTAGCCAATTGCTTGGGGCCCTGAGCCATAGACAGTAAAAGAAATGGACAAAGCGACCCCATTGGAACTCAATTGAGACAAATGAAGCCCAGTTTTAGCGTTTTTTAGCACTTCCGTTTCTGACGCGCAGACTCAAACGAAGCTTGACTACGTCAGCAACCTGTCTGGCAGATGTAAATCTTCTAGTAGCTGTGCGTGCAAACTGCCATCGTTAATCTTGCAGAGACGGCGAGCTCGAGCGGGGAGTTCTTTGTCGTGAGTGAGCAGGAGTAAGTATTCTTATTAATTATTTTGTATAGTATTTTAAAATGTAACGCCAGTACGCCATATTAAGTTAATTGTCTGCGAGCTTCTCCTCCTGTCTGTACGGTAATGCGACAGAGAGCCGAGTGGTTATGACGCAATCGTTAGCCTATTTTTTACAAAAACTGTCTATACGGGGCCATAATGTAACATAGAAGGTAATGGAGCCCTTTATACATTGTCGTGTATCTTTAGAAATAAATAAAGGACAAACAGAGTCTTTAAACGTCTCAGATGTAAAGTTATTCGCTGTCAAAGTGACGCCAAAATGAATGGGAGTCAATTGGAATGCTAACGCAAGTGAAGTTCTGCTAAAAGATGGCAGCCCCCACCCGACTTCAACTTCCGGTCGACTTCCTTGCCCCTTGCCCTGAGCTGGCCTGGGGCCCCAAGACAACGACTGGTTAAGAATAAAATTCAATGACACTGTGTGAGCGCCCCTTTGATCGTCAATGCAGTAACTTGTAATGACACTGTTATAGGGATAACCCCTCTCATTAGTCGCTGACAGCAGCCAGCCAACCATGTGATCTCAAGTGATGGACGAATGTCTGTAAATACTAAGCCGGAACAGTCTATTTAAATATGAATCCTGCATGTTCTGTGTGTCTCTGTTAATGAATGGAGCAAAAGCGCGTCTTCCTTTATTAACACACACTGAGGCCGGTGACACACTGGCTGCGTGGTGTGAGCGCCGCGTGTCTGAAGCGTCCCAGAAGCGTGGCGAATTCTGTGTCTTTACACACCAGAAGCGTGCCTGACGCGGCGCTGGCGCGCTGCTGCTGTAGAGGGAGACCGTTGACAGACCAGGCTCATGTCTTCATTACAACAATATATACTTTTGTTTACACACCTACACCTACGCCTACTGATAAAGGACACCGTCAAAAGTATTGACGGCGAAATAGATTATGTTTGACAGGTGCAATGTTTGAAAATCGATAATTATGTATTTATTTATTTTATTACCTTTATATCTGAATTTATGTCAACCTATAGACTTTCAAATATCAAAATATCAGGAATTCATATGTATTTGTGTACAAAATGACATTTAAACACATTTTCCTATTATATTTTGCCTGGAAAAGCTTCCAACACGCGCGCGTGTCGAGGTAAAAATAGGCGTCGGTTCTATTTCTAGCAAGCAAGCGTTTGCCGCGCGGCTCGAGCCGCGCCTGAGACGCGCGTCTCACGCAGGCGGTCTGTAAGCTCTAACCTGTTAACATGGGAGCCGAATTAAAAACCGACACGCCACGCGGCTGAGACGCTTGTGCCACGCATCCAGTGTGTCACCGGCCTGAAGCGCACGTGACGCTCGCGGTAATTTCAGCGTCTGCTGTCTCACTAAATAAGACGAGAACACATGGATAACATCTACAGAACTGCTCTGACAGTCACTTCATGAGCATTTGACCGTTTGATTTGAGTAAAACTAGCGTCACATCACACACAGAACTGTAAAGGTACGTCTACCCGTCAAAATATAAGTCCCGTTTTAGACAAGTATTTGCCAGAGATGTATTACTATTGTTCAGCAGAATGTACATAGACTGCATATAAAAAGTTGAAACAGTTGTTACTTTTGTCCCGCTACAGTCACAAAAATGATTTATTTTTATTCCAGTGCAAGCTATATTGTGAATTTCTGTGTCTTGTATCATTTCTTACAAATGTTTATATCATATTATACCAAAATAATATGTCTGAGTGAGGGTCAGAAAGACGGACAGAGGTCTTGTTTTATCCAAATGTTTTTGAGAGGGCGTTTCTGGACATAGAGTAACATCTCTCTCTGGGCAGCTGCTACATAACATTCATATTTAGGTTTTAGCCATATCTTAGCCTTTACACCTCCACCTATGAATTTGCAGTGTTTCCAGATGTTTTAATGCACATTTTCAATTTATGCATAAAAACAACTGGATGGAAACATTATGTTAGAGTAACTACTGTTACATTATGTTTAGAGTTTTTTTTTATTATGCTAATGTGATTAAATTTTTATATTGTGCATTCTGTAGAATTTTTTTTATTATATAAAAATACATTGAAATTTACAATAAAAAAATAGTCAGGTTTTAAGACATCTGATGAAGCTTAAATTTAAAATGAAAATATGAAAATGTAATTTAATATTTTTTTGCAAAGACAAAGGATAAAATATGTTTGCAGTTACTTATTAACAAGGTCACAATCAGGTATACTTAATAAAAATAAGACTAACAGAAAAAAATCTAGCTTATATTGTTGTGTTACTTTTGACCCACCTGTGTGTTACTTTCGTCCAAACCGATGGGGTCGAAAGTAACAATGTTCAATTTATGTTCAAAGTGAAATTATACTGAAGTCTTTCTACATTTCTACAAAATACCACCTGGTATTGTTAGACCACACTTCTGAGTTACTGGCCACAGCAGAAATATATCTCTGTATACAACATTATCTTTTAAAATGAAGTTTTTCTGAAAAATGGTACTTTCGCCCCTGCTTTCCCCTAATTTATATCATTTACGCGGGCTCTGGCCGGGCTCGGGCTTGCGCTCTGGTTTGCGAGGTAAACGAGCGGTCATGTGATGTGTTTCGATTAGCGCGAGAAAGATACGAAAATGAATACTGAGTAGGTGTAACGGAGGCTTGCCTCTGGTGATTACGTTTTTGTTGCACCAGCAACTAAACAAAGTCTGAGATGTGGAAAAGTTGTTTACCATGTTTATAATGAGAATAATGAGTGAATAATGACGCACCATCAGTGAGCGCAGAGACGCGCTGAAGCCATCTACGATTCAATCATTTTCCTGGACAAAAACATGTCGGCTTAGCCTAATCTCTGTGAGTAAAGGTTTTTCAAATGATAACTATACATTAATTGAGTCTTAAATGCATAATGTGGACAGAGTATTTACGCTAATGTTGGCATTATTCTTTTATTAAATATCATCTGCTAGTGCGAAGCAAATCTTATCTTAATTTCGTTATTGCCAAATACCCATCTTAATTTAAAATTTATCTTAATTTAATTAGTTAAAAATGACTCGTTTTTATTGGTGCTGCTTTGGTCTATTTTTAGGCTAAAGGAGCCTATATATGCCTATTTAGAGTGCTGAGATACGATGTCATAGAGGACTTATTTAATTCTTTATTCCAACTTCCAAGTGGTCTTGTCTACGTTAGTTATGAATAAATTATGTTAAAACATGTTCTAAATGACTCATTATTGACAAAAGACAAAAGAGTTGTGCATTTGAATGA
This sequence comes from Carassius auratus, assembly GCF_003368295.1. Taxonomy (NCBI): domain Eukaryota; kingdom Metazoa; phylum Chordata; class Actinopteri; order Cypriniformes; family Cyprinidae; genus Carassius; species Carassius auratus. The sequence continues at coordinate 26,147 of NW_020525447.1, read as the reverse complement.
TGTCGGGCTTTAAAAAAGCTGTCAATCAAAATGTAGCCTACTTGTCGGGCTTTGGCCGAAACCTGTAGGGCTCGGGTCCTGTCGGGCAGGGCCAGATTAACACTTTGTTGTACCCTGGGCAACAATATTCAAGGGCCCCATCAACACGACCCCAGGTTCACCATAATATGGTCACATACAGAATATATTACTGTAATATACAAAAGGCAATCAAGTTATTAGTCCAACACAAACAATTTGAAATCTGCCAGTTATCCCTCCACAACAATTTACAGCATTTTAACGAAGCTGGCACCTCAAGGAAAAAGCTCATTTTAACTTGTTTTAAAATAGAACAACAACATATCACAGCACAATTAACCAGTTAAACATTTTAGTGCTACATAAAATTTAGAAATCTGTCAATTTCTCTGAAGAAGACAAGACAGAAATAAATGCTACATAATCTGGCAAAACACACACTGTAAACCCTGATAAGTTCACAGAACTCAAAAAATATTTTGTAACAGATTACACAAAAACATTTAAGTGATGTTTTTAAATGTTTTAAGTTTACATAAACTTAAAAAAATTAATTCCAGTTGCCTTAAATTATCTCAGAGTTATCTTAAATAATTATAATTCTGAACTTATAATTAGTAATTCACTCATAATTTTATCTATTTTTCAACTCCTATAATGTGGGAAATACACTCAAATTTAGGCTTTTGCTGTCCATCCTCAGTCTAACCACAGGCTCTACTCTTCACCACAACGGTAACACTACAAATCTAACATAACATAAACTTTTTTATAAAATCTAATATAACACAACATTTATGTATTAACTTATGTCCCTCTATGTTAATCTTGTGTAAAAACACACAAAATAACACTTAATTTCTAAATTTATTTTCCTTGTTTTCTGATGTAAAGCATGCTGGGAACTAGAAAACACAATCATTTTAAGTTCACCTCACTATAACAAATTTTTGAGTTAACAGAACTTATTTAAATTAAGTCCAATGAACTTTCGTTATTATTTGAGTGCAATTAACTAATTTCATTTGATTAATTTCACTGTTCGGTTTTACAGTGCACAATTTAAGTCCTAAATAATGACGAGGTGCATGTTTGAATTTGAAATGCTCTTCGCTCTCCGGGCTGTAAACGTAAGCTGGCGGTGTAGAAAAGTCCTGGCTAGCTGAGTTGTCCTCGTCGTTGACGGAAGCTGACTTAACAGAACTGTCGGCAACATTAACAGGAGTGAAGGAATTGCCTATTTTGGGTATATACTTTAAATTTTCTGCGTTTCTGATGTGCTTTCCTTTTTTAATTTCTGCTTCGCGCTCCCACTTAGCTTCTCCATGTCAGAGACTTTTTTTCTGTTGTAGAAACGCCTGACGTAACCCGCTCGGCGTATTTGACCCACCTCATGCGGACCGACCAATGTGGAGAGGGGCTTAACTTGAGGCCCTCTCTTCATTGGTCAGTCCACATGATACTGACTCTCAGCCGCTCGCAACTCACGTTCAAAGTCATAGGCAGCGCAGCGTCTCTTCTGTGCAGCGCGCAAAAGCCAGTGTTGAAAGTTTGTTTAATATAAAGCGGGAGATACCAGATACAGTATTTTGCTCGTGCCCTTGCTGCCCTGGGCCATTCATAGGTCTTGGGCCCCTGGGCAATTGCCTAGTTGCCCGTATGGTTAATCCGGCCCTGCTGTCGGGCCTAACTTTTAAGGCCTGATTACAGCTCTACGCCTGGTTGTTGAGCTAAACCACTGGATGTGCTTAAATTCATCTGTGAAAAAGGAATTTTTCCAAATGTTTTTGTAGCATTGAGAGTGCTTTTCACTCTCCCTGTCACTGTGAACTCTGGAGAAGTTTCTCAAAGCTTAAACTGATTAAAAATTATCTCCGAAGTACAAGTTAAACTCGAGGATGCAATCAAAGCGTTTGCCGCTGTGAAAGCCCGACGCGCATGCTTCTGAAATGTAGGCTATTAGTTGTGTAAATGTGTGTTTGTGTGAATCAGTCAAGAAAAAATCGAAACCTCCAGTACTTAAGAGCTAAAAAGTTGTGTGCATATGTTTAGTTTCATTCTGTATCTATTATATAACAGAAATTATATGCAGATGTTGCATTGTGTACTTTTTTCATGCTGCAGTATGAAAAAAACCTTCTGAAACCATGCTTACACGTTTTTATTTATTTAGTTTAATTTTCTAGAATTTTTTTATAGAATTCGCGTCTACCATGCTAAACGCCTCATTTGCGCCGCGAGACCTCCAGACACACAAATTAGATTTAGTCCGAGAGCTCTCAGTCACTCCATTGAAACTGTGTGTATGGTATACTGTCCATGTCCAGAAAGTTAAGAAAAACATCATCAAAGTAGTCCATGTGACATCAGAGTTTTTTGAAACATCGAAAATACATTTTAGTCCAAAAATACCAAAAACTCCGACTTTATTCATCGTCTTCTCTTCCGTGTCTTTTGTGAGAGAGATTTCAAAATAAAGCAGTTTGTGATATCCGGTTCGTGAACGAATCATTCAATGTAACCGGATCTTTTTGAACCAGTTCACCAAATCGAACTGAATCGTTTTAAACGGTTCTTGTCTCCAATACGCATTAATCCACAAATGACTTAAATGATTATGAACTTTGTTCATGTTTCATTTCTTTTGTTCATTGGTTTGTTCAAACTCAGAGGGAGTGTCAGCCACATAAAAACAGTTAACAGCTTAAGTCATTTGTGGATTAATGCGTATTGGAGATGCGAACCATTTAAAACGATTCAGTTCGATTTGGTGAACTGGTTCAAAAAGATCCGGTTACATCAAATGATTCGTTCACAAACCGGATATCACAAACTGTTGTGTTTTGAACTCTCTCACAACAGAAGAGAATGATTACTTTGATGATGTTTTTTAACCTTTCTGGATAGTGTTGTCAAAAGACCCGGTACTTCGGTACCAAGTAGGTACTAAAAAAATTTAAATGTGACGGTACCAGGTTTCTTTAAGTACCGGTAGTACCGAGGTCCCATTCAAACCCGGTTCAGCGCTATGATTTCCGCGAAGCAGAAAACGAGGATGGAATCTCAAAGTCCAGCCATGAAAATGAAACTTACATTTTAATATGGACAGTCATGAAATTTGTCAAAGTTAGCATAAATTAATCAAATCAAATCTCCATATGGAGATTTGAACTTTTCAGTTCATCTCAATGGACGCACAGCGCACCTGTATTTGATGCTCTGTTTCTCACACATGCAAAGAGAGAGAGAGAGCGAGAGTCTTACCACGCTGAATCGACACGCTATATGTAACCTATTCTTTGTTGTCATCTCCTGTAAAAATAATGGAGTTCATTTAGAATTATTCATATTCATTTTCGAACAAGCAGAAGACATACCAGTTTCTCTGGTAGTAGGTGGAGCTAATGCGCAAATGGCAATTCCATTGGCTGGCGCTGATCTAGTGTTTTGATTTCAGCAAATCAGTTTGACCGAACGCAGACAACGTGATTAATATTCATTAACCCAGCAGCTCATCAATTCATAGTGCATAGTATATACATTAGTATGATAGTAGAATTAGTAGTAGTATTATCTTTTAATAATAATTAATATGATCTATTACAATTTTTTTTACAGAAACCCTTAATGACCAAAAATATCTTAAGCATCAGCACCAGTCTTAAGCTCAGTTAAAATGACAAATATGCATTCATTAGGCCTTAAAGTTAATTTTTACATAAAGGTATTGTGCTAGAAATATTACTATTATTTAGTCAAATGTATGTGATACTGCTACTACTGTTGAAAAAAATTATAAAACTTTATTTTTTAAAGAAATAAATCACAATATTTCTTCCATGTTTTAATTTTAATAGCAAATCCCCTTTATTTACCAAAAATAAAATGTGTTTACATTTCATAAATTAAAAGACTAATTAAATTTGGGTGAAACTTGTTTACTGTTTTTCATAATTATATAACTTGCAGAAAAACTTTAAACACAATTATAAATAAGTATAAAGAATGGCATTGTTTTTTTTTCCGTGCTAAAAAGTTATATATTTTTTTAATTGGCATATTTTCACCGAATACTGAAATATTGGTACAGTATTGTTCAAAATAATAGCAGTACAATGTGACTAACCAGAATAATCAAGGTTTTTAGTATATTTTTTTATTGCTACGTGGCAAACAAGTTACCAGTAGGTTCAGTAGATTGTCAGAAAACAAACAAGACCCAGCATTCATGATATGCACGCTCTTAAGGCTGTGCAATTGGGCAATTAGTTGAAAGGGGTGTGTTCAAAAAAATAGCAGTGTCTACCTTTGACTGTACAAACTCAAAACTATTTTGTACAAACATTTTTTTTTTCTGGGATTTAGCAATCCTGTGAATCACTAAACTAATATTTAGTTGTATGACCACAGTTTTTTAAAACTGCTTGACATCTGTGTGGCATGAAGTCAACCAACTTGTGGCACCTCTCAGCTGTTATTCCACTCCATGATTCTTTAACAACATTCCACAATTCATTCACATTTCTTGGTTTTGCTTCAGAAACAGCATTTTTGATATCACCACACAAGTTCTCAATTGGATTAAGGTCTGGAGATTGGGCTGGCCACTCCATAACATTAATTTTGTTGGTTTGGAACCAAGACTTTGCCCGTTTACTAGTGTGTTTTGGGTCATTGTCTTGTTGAAACAACCATTTCAAGCGCATGTCCTCTTCAGCATAGGGCAACATGACCTCTTCAAGTATTTTAACATATGCAAACTGATCCATGATCCCTGGTATGCGATAAATAGGCCCAACACCATAGTAGGAGAAACATGCCCATATCATGATGCTTGCACCTCCATGCTTCACTGTCTTCACTGTGTACTGTGGCTTGAATTCAGAGTTTGGGGGTCGTCTCACAAACTGCCTGTGGCCCTTGGACCCAAAAAGAACAATTTTACTCTCATCAGTCCACAAAATGTTCCTCCATTTCTCTTTAGGCCAGTTGATGTGTTCTTTGGCAAATTGTAACCTCTTCTGCACATGCCTTTTTTTTAACAGAGGGACTTTGCGGGGGATTCTTGAAAATAGATTAGCTTCACACAGACGTCTTCTAACTGTCACAGTACTTACAGGTAACTCCAGACTGTCTTTGATCATCCTGGAGGTGATCATTGGCTGAGCCTTTGCCATTCTGGTTATTCTTCTATCCATTTTGATGGTTGTCTTCCGTTTTCTTCCACGTCTCTCTGGTTTTGCTCTCCATTTTAAGGCATTGGAGATCATTTTAGCTGAACAGCCTATCATTTTTTGCACCTCTTTATAGGTTTTCCCCTCTCTAATCAACTTTTTAATCAAAGTACGCTGTTCTTCTGAACAATGTCTTGAACGACCCATTTTCCTCAGCTTTCAAATGCATGTTCAACAAGTGTTGGCTTCATCCTTAAATAGGGGCCACCTGATTCACACCTGTTTCTTCACAAAATTGATGACCTCAGTGATTGAATGCCACACTGCTATTTTTTTGAACACACCCCTTTCAACTAATTCAACTAATTGCCCAATTGCACAGCCTTAAGAGCGTGCATATCATGAATGCTGGGTCTCATTTGTTTTCTGAGAATCTACTGAACCTACTGGTAACTTGTTTGCCACGTAGCAATAAAAAAATATATGAAAAACCTTGATTATTCTGGTTAGTCACATTGTACTGCTATTATTTTGAACAATACTGTACCGTGAAAACACTATTTCTGGACATGGACACTATACCATACACACAGTTTCAATGGAGGGACTGAGAGCTCTCTGACTAAATCTAAAATATCTTAAACTGTGTTCCGAAGATAAACGGAGGTCTCACCGGTTTGAAATGACATGAGTTATTAATGACATAATTTTGATTTTTGGGTGAACTAACCCTTAAGGGGGTTTGTGGCAAAGTAAAAAAAAAAAATCATGATATTATTAAGTTAAATTAAAGTTTATATTTTACACAGAAAGTGCCCAATTTTAGTCATGTCTGTCCTTCTATTTTTGTACACTTAGATTTCTTAATACAACTTTGTTCATGTTTCATTTCTTTTGTTCAGAACCGAGAAAGTAATCAAGCTTGTCCCCCAGAATCTTCTCAAGAAACGCAAGGTGTCCCAGGCTATCAAAGCTACTCAAGCCAAACTTGCATTAAAGCAGAAGAGAAAAGTAAGAATTTCTCCTTTGTAATCTGCATTTATAAATAGACCAATAATTGTTTTAGAACAAAATTGAAATGGTCTAAACCAGGTCCAAAAAGGAATTCCCTTGAAGTTTAAGCGCCTGGAGGACATTTTAAAAAACAGCAAGAGGAGGAATCAAGACGAAACAAGACTCGCCAGACTCAAACAGAGACCTCTGCGAGCCATGCCCCCAGCAAAGAACAGCCTGGTGTTTGCTGTCCGCATCAGAGAGTATGGTCAACTTATTCATCATTCATAATGAAGTTAAAGGGCTGGTTTTCCTGTAAAAATACTCAACCAACCAACATTCATTCTGTGGACAAAACCAGTAAAAAACTGGTCAAAATATCTACTTTTGTAAAATGATTGAAAGTGGGATGAATAAGTGAATTGTACCTTTCCACATCTGCTTGAATATGTTTTTAATTTTCTCGTATGATTGCTTGTTAGGGTCAAAGGTGTGAGCCCCAAAGTGATGAAGGCCATTCAGATGCTGCGGCTGAGGAAGATCTTTAGTGGCACCTTTGTGAAAGTCAGCAAGGCTTCTATAAAAATGCTTAAGACAGTGGAACCTTATGTTGCTTGGGGGTGGGTAATCATATAATGTTCATTTTACAGGAAACATATCTGAATCGGTTTTAAAAACATGGCTTTGACTTTCAGCAACTAATGTTGAGTCGTCCACACTGTAAATCAGGACAAAAACTGAGCAAAAGTCTTCCAGGATTTTAGATGTTTTTTTATTGTATTTTATTAAATAGCTGGCACTGTTCTTCTGTCTTTTATTGACTTTCACTTGTTTGATTTATTGTTGTGATCTCTTAACAGGTATCCCAACTTGAAATCAGTCCGTGACCTCATATTGAAACGAGGTCTGGTGAGGATTGACAAGAGAAGGATTCCTCTAACTGACAATACACTCATAGAGCAGCATCTCGGTAAGTCATCAACATGGTGGATGCATTTCATTCAGTGGGAAATTGGGCATTTTGTGGTAGCAATCCTTTGGGGGAAATGGGAATTTTTGTAAATATTAGAAATGCACTGAAGTAAAATAAATTCTTTGATATTCAGTGATGGTCTAATTGTCTTAACAGTCTTTGATATTCATACTGACAATTAAAAATTTTAATGAAATGTATATTCCGAATATGTCTCAAGGACAATATGGGATCATATGTTTGGAGGACCTTATTCATGAGATCTCTTCTGCTGGAAAGAACTTCAAGGTGGTAAACAACTTCCTGTGTCCGTTCAATTTGTCAATTCCACGACATGCTGCTAAAGACAAAGTTGGACTGCTGAAAGATGTTGGTGATCCTGGACCCAGAGCTGAAGACATAAACACAATCATCAGGAAACTCAACTGAGCTAACAGACTTTCATGGATACCCAGGGCCGTTGCTAATGGGGTGAAAGGTGGTGACGATTATAGGGGCCCATGGCGATCTCAACCTTCTGAAAAATTCTTTAGAACATCTGAACGCAGTAGCAATGGGTGAAACTAGTGCTGGGCGGTAAACCAGTGTATATATTCGTTACCATAATATCGCGCGACACTGTTTCAGACGGACCCTTTATGCTGTGTATACACCAAACCCGAATAGAGCGTCTGGCGTGAATGATTTCAATGTTAAGTCATTGCAAAACCATGTTTACGCGCGTCTGGAGGTCTTTAGCCTCACTCATTCAACATGGAGGAACGACTGATGTTGTCAGTGAGCAGTCAACCTGAGCTTTATGACACAAGTATCACACACAAGTTCATATTTCAGGAATAAAAAGGACCTCGCTTGGAAGTGTGTGTTGTAATACACATTTAACTTTTGAGTCACGTACACGTTTATTGACCCGCGGCCTTCCCGCTGTTTTTTTAAAAACTATTTTCCCCCTAATATAGCCTACAGCTACTTTTCGCTAACAAGTTAATGCGTTTATTCAGAGGACGTATGCAGGAAAAAGTAGAAAAAAAGACCCGAGTGCTCGATCAACATCAGCCATCTTGCAAACAAATAACCGCTAGCACTTGCCCCTCCCACAAGAAGCAGATTTTGCCTCAGACACGCGTCAATTTCGCTTCAAACTTTTGCTTTCTATGCGCGTCTATTTCGCTCATAAGCTATTACTTATAAGCTATTACTAAATATTGTAGAAACATAATTTTCTGTAAAGTTGCTTTGTAACGATTTGTATTGTAAAAAGCGCTATACAAATAAACTTTAATTGAATTGAATGACTGAGGTGCCCTTGAGCAAGACACCGAACCCCCAACTGCTCCCCGGGCACCGCAGCATAAATGGCTGCCCACTGCTCCAGGTGTGTGTGTGTGTGTTCAGTGCTGTGTGTGTGCAATTTGGATGGGTTAAAAGCAAAGCACAAATTCCGAGTATGGGTCACCATACTTGGCTGTATGTCATGTAACTTTCACTTTGTACATGAATGAAAAAAAAAACCGTCATAAAACGGAAAACCGGCATAATTTAGAAAAAAAAAACGTGATATAAATTTTTGTTCCAACCGCCCAGCACTAGGTGAAACAGAGGGATCACAGAGTTCCATACAAATCCATTTATTACTATGTTCTCAAACCTTAAACTGTTGCAATCTACAAGACACATGTCTTAAACTTTTTCAGAGAAATAAGTATTCTCCCTGACAGTGACGTAGACAAAACTTTGGATCATGTTTACGCAAACATTGATGGAGCCTACACTGCGACCGCCCTCCCCCACCTCGGCCAGTCTGATCACCTTTCTTTGTTTCTCACCCCGGAGTATACACCCCTCATTAACCGTGTGAAACCATCAGTGGAGCCCCACTGGAGCAGACTCTTTACTTCAGGACAGATTTCAACACACTGAACCAAGAACCAAGAGAAAACATTAACGTCTACAGCCGCTAGAGGGTGCTCTATGATTTCAGTGTAGAGAACAGGATCACTGAGCAGCATAGAGCGCCCTCTCGCGGCTGTCGATGGTAATGTTTTCTCTTAGTTCATGTCAAATTAATTTTGATAAATAAGTCGCATCTGACTATAAGTCGCAGGACCAGCCAAACTATAAAAAAGTGTGACTTATAGTCTGATAAATGCAGCATTTGCACACTGTAATATTTTCTAAGCACTTTACTGTCCATTGCAATAGTGTAAATTATGTTCATATGTTCAAAGTTCTGCCTATAGTGTACATACACATTTACATGTGCTTTAATGGACAAATGATTGCATGCATGAAAGTTCAATCTTTTCCCATCATGCTTAGACTTAATGTGTTCATAACATTGCCAAAAGTATTATGTTTTGGTTTGGTAAGTGAGAAATACACTGGTAAACCTTTAGTGACACTTTTCTGACTATGTTTGGATTATGCAAATAAGTTAGTTCCACAGGAGAAAAGAAGGGTGAGCCACAGCGTATCCTACTACTCTGATGGAAACAGCCAATCACAGCCTGGAAATGGAGAAAGCCAGATTGCAATCTCCTCCTCATCGAAAAGAGATAAATGTACCTTCCCAAAAGACACTCCTTGTGAGTCCCATGAATATTATTCAAATATTATTATTAATGTTATTATTTTATATATTTTTTTGCCCATGAGAAAATTATTAGCTATTAGTTCATTAATCTAACGTTCTGCCAGTTTTCACCTATGATATTATAACACTGATAAGAATTACATTTGAATCAAGTCTGAAGTTTGCTCTTTCTACTTCATTGAGGCAGACCAATGAAGAATCATCCATTCCCAGAGAAACGATGCTCCAGTGCAGACTCAGGCGACGTCTCGTCATGTTATATCCACTAACAGGTATGTTACAGCTTCTTGTTAAGGTACATGCACTAACAAAAGGCATTTTTTAAACTATTTTTCTATTGGACATTAATGATATTTAGTGCTAAGCGGAAGTTGTTGATAACAGCAGAAAACTGTTACAAAAAAGCACATAGAGGGATAGCTAAAATTAAAATGGTCATTTACTTACTCAAGAGTTCCAAACCTGTGTTAATTTATTTTTTCTGCTGAACACAAAGGAAGATATTTCATAGAATGTTCACCATTCACTTCCATAGTAGTCAGATTAAGATATAATTCTATGAGATCTAAGAATAGTTTGTATATTAACATTATTCCAAATATCCTCCTTTTGTGTTCAGTAGAACAAAGACATTTATACAGGTTTAGAACAACTTGAGGTTGAGTAAATGATTAAAATTGTGTTGAATAAAAATACCACTATAGTGTGACTGGAACACTATGGTGCCATGAACAAAATACTTTTGCCACTTTTTTGTAATACTTTTTTGTTAATAGTTTTACAATTAATTTACTCACCCTTAAGTTTTTCCATGTTTGGAGTTTTCATTTTTGGGTGACCTATATCCCTTTAGCTAAGGTTGTAAATACAATATGAGTAGTAGTTTTTCCCCAATGTGGTAGTTACTTATAGTAGTTCACTAAAGTATATTATTATTTCTTCTACTAATTACATTGTAATAGCTCTAAACTGTTTCTCTTTTCCTTCTTTCCCTATATCAGACAGACCCCTGTACTGCAGGATATGCTGAATGTGCCCGCGCTGGACAGGTGTTTAATGGTTTTGGGCTGAGCAGGGAGGCCTGGATAGTGCTGTTGGATCTTCTGAAAAGTGCCACAATCCAGTCCCTGGTGTTTTTTTTTCTGTCTGCCGGTGCATCATTGTTATGTCCCAAGACGTATTTTATTGTTGTTAATACTGTGAAATTCTGTGTGTAATAATTGTGCCTCCCTGATGCCTAACATCCTTTTGGGAAGTGTAGTTGTTGCCTGTTTTCCTCTGTTCCTCACTGTCCTCTCAAAGGAACTTATTGATGTTACCTGTTCCTCGTCAGCACTGTGAAGAGGAGCTTGTATTTAAACAGAGGGAACAGACTGTTCATCAGAGGGAGTTTGGACTTGTCTGTTTTCTCAGATGGTATTCTCTGAGTAATGGTGCTATTTAAGAAACCCTGTTGTATTTGTTCACTATTGTGTGCTCTGGCCCTTAGTGTTTCTTCAAGAAAGCCTTTTATACTAGCTGTAGTGATTGCGCTAATTTTTCTTAAGTAGCATATGTTACTCCCCTTGTAACATCAAACAGAGTGGTCTCCATGTGCCTCGTTCCACTGTCACCATATTGTCCTCTGAGGAGGTGCTGGCCGTTCACCAAGAGATTCACCTCCTGAAGACCCTAGAATATATATATAATGAATCCTAATTTGACTTTTGAGTCATGAGTTTCTTTTTAAATAATGCTGTATGCAAGAACAATACAGTAAGAATAATTAATTTAAAAAAGGGGGGGGGGGGGGGGGGGGGGGGTTACAATAAACTATTAATAAACCAGTGTACAAAACAATAATAATATTTAAAGAGAAAATATTATATATATTAGTAATTCCTTTATTACATCACATTAACAATTATTTATAAATGATTAAATATTTGGTTTTCAAAGTGCCTTTTGTATTCTGTACATTACAAACACACATACATATGTATATGATAATTTTGTAGGCTCTAATCAGTGTTTTTTGTACCTTTTCAACAGGTATAACATTCTGAGAGTCTTTTTTCCCCCTCGGGAATTACGGAGGATCACGTTATGGGAGCCGCGAGTGAGGTAGTGACACAGTGACGTTTCAGCGTGACGTCGGAAGCACATGTGCGTCAACTATGGAGCAGCAGCAACCTTTACTGCGATGTCAAGGAGAGTAGGAGTAGGGGTGGTCTGAACCGAGACTGCTTAAGCCTTTCTCCATTCATCGCTCATTATTCACCGGATGAACTCTGACCGAGGTAAGATAATACACGATGTCTGAGCAGAATGAATGATAAGGTCACTAAAAGGCACTGCCTAAACTACTGCCAGAGCCCATTGCGCGCGGCAGCCTAGACAGCTTCGTTGATTACAATGGGAGCGCTCTATTTATTTGCGTCGCAGCGTATACTATTAGCGTATGTTCTGGTGGGTAGAGCACGTTTTGCTCTGTCGTGACGAAACAGTGTCGCCCTTTTACATCAGCCTGTCATTTCCTTCAGGCATCGCGGTATTCTCCTCATGTAAAGGACACAGTCCTTCAGCTAATGTTACGCTGTTGCTGTCAGATGCAGCTCTTCGTAAAATTTCTTTACATCGGGTGATATCTATGGAATCAAATATTCGCAGCCGCTCTCTCTCGTAAGTTAGTACGCGCGCAGTCTATTCGTTTTCGAGCTCGTAGCGATCATGTTGCTCGCGAATAGCGTGTGGGTTGAGATATTGACCGGTAAAAGTGAAGGATCTTCGTTTAACTTAACATCATATTCTCTTTAATTTTACGCGCATGTAGTTTTTATTATGTAAACAGCGTTGCATCCCGCCATTAAAACGAATAGGGAAATGTCATGGTGTCACTGACTGAAACATAACACGCGTGACGTGCCAGTGTTTGCAAAAACGTTTTCATGAAAATATTTTATAAATATTTATATAACTATAGGCCTACTTTTAATGTAAGATGATAAATGTCAACTTTAGAGAAAAAACGTGTTCAGTACATTGCCACTGTATCATTAGATTAGATTCAACTTTATTGTAATTATGCGGAGTACAAGTACAGAGCTAATGAAATGCATATGCAAATTCACTTAGTAGAACAAACATTCTAATCAACCAATCAGGTGTAAATGTAGTAAATGTCAAGTTCAGACTTACAACACGAGTTAGAGCTTTTACAATATTATTTTTCAACTTTAATTTCCATCTGATTTTAGGGATAAGTTATGGGGAGGGTTAGTATGGAAATAAGTGGCAGCAAAGTGAATGTCAAATCTCATATGGACAAATATTGGTCTTTGAACATGAATTATTGCAGAGTTTACAACCAAATATTGTTTTATAGAGTCAGGTTGCATAATAGCTGTTGTAAAAAGATCTACAGCCATGATGAATGTTTTGTTGGACGGATAAGTTTGAAAATGGATAGCTTTATGAAATCATACAGGTGCCCGGCAGTGTGACCAGAAAGTGCAGGGTTTAAGGGTTAGGGAAAGTCTTAAGGGTTTGAAACAATGCATGGGTGAATAAATGATAGAATTGTCATTTTTGACTTAACTGTTCCTTTAAGTGCCTTGGTGGTTCAGTCCAGTTTCTTAAATTGCTAATCCTGGTTCTGGTGAAAACAATGACTTCAGGCATTGTTAATCATGTTGGTTGGCCTCCTGGCGTGCTGTGAGCTTGGTATTTTAATGAGTGCAACAGCTTTTCATAAACTTGGTTTTACCAGTACTATAATTCATGTCAGAACTTGTTCTGCTCAATACCATTGCCTTGTTTTATATCCTATTATCTGATGTCAAATGAAGTGTATATTTATATAAATACTTGATTATTTATATTTGCATTATTATTGTTGTTAAAACTATGTTTTTATATCATATAATTGTAAAGCTGTATCAGTGATGCATCTTATTAACCTCTTTATCTTTATTATTAGTTTTTTAGTTTGATTATTATTTTAAGATTCAGATATATTTTTATTGTTGTTAGTATTAATAATTAGGTTCGCATAGAACTTTTTTCTGCGGCATGTATGACTTGTATATTCAGCTTTTTAAAAATGGTGGATTGAGGATTCATTTCTGACATACGTTATATAAGAACATAAAGTCAGTTTTTATTATCAAGGGCTCCCTGCTGATATGAAAAGAAAAATAAAGATGCAAAAGAATTAGTTCTAGGCAATGATTTATCGCGATTAATTGCATCCAAAATAAATGTTTTTGTGTACATAATATACGGGTGTGTATAATGTATATTTATTATGTATATAAATACGCACACATTTATATATTTAAGAAAAATGTTTATTTATATATATATATATGTAAATATTTTCAACATATAAACTGTATGTGTGTGTCTTTTTATATACATAATAAATGCACACAGTACACATCATATAAACCAAACCTTTTATTTTGAATTTGATTAATCCCAATTAACCGTTGGCCAGCACTAAGAAGAATATAAAAGATTAAGATTTTATAACATAAAATGTACATGACTGACAGCCTTGTCATTTGAATAGGGCTTGATATTGAAAGTAGATTTGCTTTGTTGGTAGAAAACATGTTAAACTGACATCCCTATTTATAAGACAAATATTGTTTCTTTTTTAAATAAGGCAAATTATAGAGGCTCTCATACTAAACCACCATAAATAATGAGACCGTTGGGTTGTTATTTTATTTGGTGGTCCAGCACAGCTGATATTTACTATAAATCGACCATGTCAGGGTACAATGTGTAATACAGTGGGTTCTCATGCTCATAAGCTGTGTTTAATGGATCATATCAGGAACAAGGCTTGATCATAGAGGCTAAAGAAAATCAAACAGACACTTTGCTATGCCTTTATCCCACTGTTTGATCCTCAAAATCCTTGAAACGATACAGCTTTGTCCCTTTTTTCGCTCATTTAATTTCTTATCCATCATAGATTTAGTACTTTAAGTATTAAACTAAAAACCCAAACTATTCTTCACAGCAGCAGGAAAGTATCTGAGCAGACAGCATAGTGAGTTGACAAATCCTTGCCTGTGTGTCCTTGAATTTTGCATCACTGTTCTGCAGATAAGAACCGGTTTGTCCTTTTCTTTTCTTGAAATAAGTGAGAAAGATTAAACTGGTATAAAACGCTCCATTCCAACCCAAACATCGTTTGTGCGGTGTTGTTATCAAAGTTGTCGCAGACCTTCTAGGTCAGAGTCTTTCGCTTATTTCCTTATCATGCCACACGTGAGAAAACTAGCCAGGACAACAGCTTTGATGACTCGAAATGAACTGATCAACTGCCAAAGTGAACAAATGATTTTGTAATTTGTTTCATATTAAGTCTATGGCTTGGCTTAGATTTCGGAGAACTAGTTGTTTAAAGGTCTTCCCACCTGCTGTTAGAGTCATGCGGAGTATATTTCAACACATGATATCCCACAGCCAGGGTTTGAAATGAATAACCTGCCAAATGCAATATATATATATATATATATATATATATATATATATATATATATATATATATATATATATATATATATATAATATTTATTTATTTATTTATTTATATTATATACACACATTACAGATTAGATACAGATTTTTAGTGTGGTTATCATTTGGACCTAGTTACACTCTAGTTAAACTCAAGTGTTCTTGACCTCAAAATGAAAAATGTCATATTTGCTGCAGAACTAGCTGTATTGTTCCACTAGACAGGACATGATTGTGTACTGTAAATTGTGTCCATTGTATGCAACTAATTTAAGAGATATTGCATGTGTAGTCAATAAATGACAATGAGCATTGACTTTTGACTATTTTACAGGGTGTTATGTACCTATGGTACCTACTACTACTACTACTAAATGTGTCTACCTGAATTAATATGAAATAAATGCATGACAGTCTGTTCTGATCACTTTTGAAGTTTCCACTATGCTGTTTGGGGTTGGTAAGATTTTTTTCAAATGTTTTTGAAATACTCTTGTGTTTACCAAGGTTGCATTTTTAACAAATACGTAATAATATATACGTAAATGCAATTTAATCATGTGGTGATAAAGCTGTATTTTTAGATTTCTGTGTGACAGAAATCATTCTATAATGCTGATTATGTGCTCGAGACATTCTTCTTAATATAAAACAATTATCAAACAGAATTTATTTAAAAACTTAAATCATATAAATGTTTTAAATGTCTTTACTGACACTTTTGTTCAATGTAATGCATTCTCACTTAATGAGAGTATTAATTTCTTTAAAAAAAAACCTGCTCAGATGTTTTCAGATGGGGTAAAGCTACAGTAAGTGATAATAGTGACTATATTTTATCAGCATCATCTTCTCAGTGTCACCAGTGTCACTCCTCTGGCCTAAATACACTGACCCACAGTGCTTTTTACACTGACCCACAGTGCTTTTTGCACTGAACACGTTTGTGTGAATTAGCTTGAGCACTGTATAATGTCAGGATATGTTAGAACAGTTAAGCTGGTTTGTTACGACAGGAAGCCCTAGTAACACAATATTAAATTAAAAAGAGATTTCTAAGTCACATGATGGCTCATTGAATAAACCGTGTTATGTCATTATGTCTCACAAGACCAGTGCTTGGTTTTCAGTGGGTTGTGTGATTGATAAACTGGTGATTGTGTTTTATTTCATTTAATGTATGTATTTAATTATTTTTGAACTGGCACTGAGAGCAATCATTTTTTCTGGCTCATTAAGACTCAATGTCTGATCAATGTCTGGAACTTCACAAAAGAGAACAAGACTGTAACTTTGCAATTATTTCATTTATGTACTGTCACGGGAGGAGCACAAGACAGACACAGTGGGCGTGGCGTCAGGCCTCGGAGAGGCTTTTATTAACAGAAATCATAAAACAAAGGGAATAAAAGTGGCCAAAAAGGGGGAAAGTGTCCAAAATAACAGGGAACCTGGTGTCCTCGTTGTGCTGCGGGATTTGTGTAGGTCGGGCAGTGTTCATCAAGGAAGGGTCCAGGCAAGGGGCGGAGTCCGGCGGCCGCACGCGCTCCCCTCCTTGGTCCGGGGCGCGAGGGGCGGCGGCTTCTCCTAGCGGCCGCGTCTCTCTCGTTGGCCGCGGCGCTGGTAGGGGATGGACGGCCCGGCATCCTGGCCCGTCGGCCGTGTATACGGGTGCGGTTCCCATCCGGATCGCGGGTCCGGCAGCTCACGTCTTGGTGGCGCGGGAGTCCCTCAACGCACCCTTCCTGGACCCACGAGGACACCAGTGTGCATGCACGGGGAAGAGACCGGTCCCCTGAGGAGAGGCGCGTTGGGCTTTTAAACAGCGGCGGTAATGAGGCTCCACTTCCTTCAGGTGTGCCCCATCACACGCCGCCAGCCCTGACTCGTCCAGCGCCCCTCCTCTCACACACCCACTCCAGTCGGGAGCCTGGTGAAGGGCGGCGATTTAGGACGGGGTGCCGGTGATAATCAGGGAGGAGGCAGCTGACTCGTCACAGTACTTAGAAGTTTTGAGTGGCATGAATGCACACTTACACATACTGACTTACACACAATTGAAGTTTACATGTATTTGTATTATAATAGTTAAATAATTTCTTAATTTGTAAATAGATTGATTCCTGCCATGAAGGTTTGTCTGTTCATTGTTGTGACAATATTAAAAACATGTTGTCAATCATTTCATTGACAATTGTCGTTCCATACTGACATGATTTTAATTCTTCTGTGCAACACAAGATATTTTGAATAAAGTTTTTGTTACTTTGTTATAAATATTATAATGAATTATACTGTAAATGCTTTAAGAACAACAGACTTCTTTTTGATAATTTTTTTTATTCACAATCTATTTCATTTTTATGTACTTCACAGTAGGCAAGATTAACTTGATTGCTATATTGATTTGACTGCAACTTTTTATGTGTATAAAAAGGCCAAATTGTGATGTAAAATACATTGTCTCTTTCAAGTTGTTTTGCACATGCTTTGCAATGCATTTGTGTAAATGTTTCCTTACTGCTATTTTGTCAGTAGGTGTGATGTGGATATTCTGCATTTTTGCCTCAACAGTCTTTGTATTTATTTCTTATAGCAAGTCACCTGCTATCCTTCATGATGGACCAATGGTCAACTGTCCACTGACCCTCCACTGATCATCCAGGGGCCACATCACTCCGTGTGCTCCTCTACACACCTCACAGCATCATGGGGGCCATAGTCCAGATGCACTTCAGCACAGTGGATTATGTGATTTTTGTCGTGCTGCTAGTGGCCTCTGCTGGAATCGGTCTTTACTATGCCTTCTCAGGGGGTCGTCAGAGGACCACACAGGAGTTCCTGCTGGCCGACCGCAGCATGCGCTGCCTTCCGGTGTCCCTTTCACTGCTAGCCACCTTTCAGTCAGCGGTGGCCATCCTGGGTGCCCCATCTGAGATTTACACACATGGCACGCAGTATTGGTTCCTGGGCTGCTCCTACTTCCTGGGCCTGCTCATCCCTGCACACATTTTCATACCAGTTTTCTATCGGCTCCGTCTTAGCAGCGCGTATCAGGTACTACATTAGAAATTCACTGTCTTTGTGTGTTCGAGAGACTGGAGAAAGTGTCACTTTTTGGGGATCAGAGTTTTTTTTTATTTTTATGAATCAGTTTCACAAATGAGTCAGTGAATGATTCATTAGAGAATTTGTCTGAAATTGAAGGATTTTACTAAATGCTTTACTAAATCTGGTAATCATTAAACAACTGCAAAGTTAATGAAAAAAAAACATGGATATTCATTGGTCAAAAAGGGTGGGAACTTTGTAAATTGACCTGCAAGTACAAAATTTAAGCACTCATACAACAAGTGCTCTTAGACTTTTGGAGCTCACTTTAACATTATAAGGACAATGGACCGTCAGTTAGAATAGCAAAATAAATCCCAATTATACAAATATTTTTTGACAGCAGAATTCTTAACCAATCAAAATCAAGCATTCCAGAAATCAAAATATGCTATTTTATTACAGCAAATAAGAAAATGTTTTTAGAAAGGATTTATTATTACATTTGTTCAATTTAATGCATGCTTGATGAATCCATCTCAATCCATCTAACTGAAAATGATTATGTAATATTTGTAAATTACAGTCCCCTGCTGTACCAAAACATGCTCTATGGCATTTAACACTATTTCCGTTTGTATTATATTCTTGCCTTCTTTTTCTCCTTCATAGTATCTGGAACTTCGTTTTAGTAAAAGTGTTCGGATATGTGGCACTTTGACCTTCATCTTTCAGATGGTGAGTTGTGGTTACCACTTGGATGTGTACAATAGGATATTAAAACCTTTAGGAGTATAATCTAATAATCTAAAGTAATATTGTCTTTTACTCCAGTTTTGTTAGACACAAAGACACCCTGTTATCAGTATAAAAACTTGAACTTTCACCTACAAGCTTATTCTGACCCCCCCCCCCACTGATATGGACAATATTTTACTTAGCGTTGTGGATCTAAAGTGTAATGATTCTCAGAACTATCAGTTACTAGACGGGGACATTCAGAGAAATAAGTTATTACAGTAGGTGTGGAAACAAGCATTATAACTGTTACATCTATCCTATTATGTTTTTACGCAGGTGATCTATATGGGAGTTGTTCTGTATGCTCCAGCACTTGCACTTAATGCAGGTAATTGAGATTATTGATGCATTACAAGACACGCATGTTGATGTTAATCAGATAAGTCGTTTATTTCGTGTTTTTCCTCTTGTAAATGTTTGAATTTGTTTGTGATCACAGTAACAGGTTTTGACCTTTGGGGAGCAGTGCTGGCCATAGGATTGGTGTGCACACTTTATACAGCTCTGGTAGGCTGGAGATATGTCTCTCATTGTTTACATGTGATTTATTGTTTTCACCTACTGTTGCTCAGCTAAACAAGTATGGGGTCAGTAAGTTTTTTAGTTTTTTTAAGAAATGAACACTTTTAATCAGCAGGGTGGCATTCAATTAATCATAAGTAACAGAAAAGACATTTACAATGTCACAAAATAATTATATTTCAAGTAAATTTGGTTTCTATTCATCAAATAAAAAAAAAAAGTGTATCCTGGTTTAAGCAGCACAAATGTTTCCAATGTTATAATAAATAGAAATGTTTCTTGAATGCCAAATGATTTTCCGAAGGATCAGGAGAGGAATAAAGAATAGAAAATTCAACTTGAACATTACAGGAATAAATTACATTATACAGCGATTCCTAATTGTAATGATATTTCACAGTATTACAGTTTTACTTTATTTTTGATCAAACGAATGTAGCCTTGATGAGCACTTCTTTCAACAACATTCAAAAATCCCCAAACTTTTGAATGGTAGTGGACCTGCTCCTCTCTTCTCTCCTTCTCCAGGGTGGTCTGAAAGCAGTGATCTGGACAGATGTGTTTCAGACAGTTGTTATGTTTGCGGGGCAGCTGGCAGTGATTATAGTTGGTACCCATCAGGCAGGTGGCATCGCTGAAGTTTGGAGGAAAGCACAAAACGGCAGCCGTATCTCAGGCCTTGAGTGAGTGGTGCGGTTTTATAAGAGTGTCTAAACTGTTCCTTTAAGATTATCTAACAAACACTGTTCAACATACCAGAACTGTAACTGAAGCTCACATTCTTTGTTTTGTGGTCCCCATGGCAGCCTGAACCCCGACCCTTTAGAGAGGCACACATTCTGGACTCTGGGAGTGGGGGGGGTTTTCCTCATGCTGGCCCTGTATGGAGTGAATCAGGCTCAGGTCCAGAGATACCTCTGCTCCCGCACAGAGAAAGAGGCCATCATGTAAGAAAACACCCAGCTCTTCCACACTCTGGTTAAGTCAATAGAATCTCAAACTGTGAAGTTGTTTGATGGAGCATTGTGTTTTTTGGGGCATCTTGTTCTTCAGGTCCTGTTATGCGGTGTTCCCATGTCAGCAGATCGTGCTCACGTTGGGCTGTTTAATGGGTCTGGTTATGTACGCTCGATATGGGGAGGAGAGCCCACTGGATCAGGGCTATGTCAAAAGCAATGACCAGGTCAGACAAAAAAAAAAAAAAATTAATAAATAAATACAATACAGATTTTTAATAAAAACTTTCTAATCTATTCTAATTTTCTGTGTATAATAAACAAAATGTATTATGGTTTTCAAAAAATTTAACATTGATAATAATGTTTCTTTTATATACAGTATTGTTCAAAATAATAGCAGTACAATGTGACTAACCAGAATAATCAAGGTTTTTCGTATATTTTTTTATTGCTACGTGGCAAACAAGTTACCAGTAGGTTCAGTAGATTCTCAGAAAACAAATGAGACCCAGCATTCATGATATGCACGCTCTTAAGGCTGTGCAATTGGGCAATTAGTTGAATTAGTTGAAAGGGGTGTGTTCAAAAAAATAGCAGTGTGGCATTCAATCACTGAGGTCATCAATTTTGTGAAGAAACAGGTGTGAATCAGGTGACCCTATTTAAGGATGAAGCCAACACTTGTTGAACATGCATTTGAAAGCTGAGGAAAATGGGTCGTTCAAGACATTGTTCAGAAGAACAGCGTACTTTGATTAAAAAGTTGATTAGAGAGGGGAAAACCTATAAAGAGGTGCAAAAAATGATAGGCTGTTCAGCTAAAATGATCTCCAATGCCTTAAAATGGAGAGCAAAACCAGAGAGACGTGGAAGAAAACGGAAGACAACCATCAAAATGGATAGAAGAATAACCAGAATGGCAAAGGCTCAGCCAATGATCACCTCCAGGATGATCAAAGACAGTCTGGAGTTACCTGTAAGTACTGTGACAGTTAGAAGACGTCTGTGTGAAGCTAATCTATTTTCAAGAATCCCCCGCAAAAAGTCCCTCTGTTAAAAAAAAAGGCATGTGCAGAAGAGGTTACAATTTGCCAAAGAACACATCAACTGGCCTAAAGAGAAATGGAGGAACATTTTGTGGACTGATGAGAGTAAAATTGTTCTTTTTGGGTCCAAGGGCCACAGGCAGTTTGTGAGACGACCCCCAAACTCTGAATTCAAGCCACAGTACACAGTGAAGACAGTGAAGCATGGAGGTGCAAGCATCATGATATGGGCATGTTTCTCCTACTATGGTGTTGGGCCTATTTATCGCATACCAGGGATCATGGATCAGTTTGCATATGTTAAAATACTTGAAGAGGTCATGTTGCCCTATGCTGAAGAGGACATGCCCTTGAAATGGTTGTTTCAACAAGACAATGACCCAAAACACACTAGTAAACGGGCAAAGTCTTGGTTCCAAACCAACAAAATTAATGTTATGGAGTGGCCAGCCCAATCTCCAGACCTTAATCCAATTGAGAACTTGTGGGGTGATATCAAAAATGCTGTTTCTGAAGCAAAACCAAGAAATGTGAATGAATTGTGGAATGTTGTTAAAGAATCATGGAGTGGAATAACAGCTGAGAGGTGCCACAAGTTGGTTGACTCCATGCCACACAGATGTCAAGCAGTTTTAAAAAACTGTGGTCATACAACTAAATATTAGTTTAGTGATTCACAGGATTGCTAAATCCCAGAAAAATTTTTTTTTTTACAAAATAGTTTTGAGTTTGTACAGTCAAAGGTAGACACTGCTATTTTTTTAACACACCCCTTTCAACTAATTGCCCAATTGCACAGCCTTAAGAGCGTGCATATCATGAATGCTGGGTCTTGTTTGTTTTCTGACAATCTACTGAACCTACTGGTAACTTGTTTGCCACGTAGCAATAACAAATATACTAAAAACCTTGATTATTCTGGTTAGTCACATTGTACTGCTATTATTTTGAACAATACTGTATATATATATATATATATAGAGAGAGAGTGAGAGAGAGAGAGAGAGAGAGAGAGAGTATATCTTATATTATATATAAATAGAGTAATGTCTGAGAGTAATGCAATTTCAATTCTCTGTATGTTTGTACTGTACATGTAGAAGAATTGACAATAAAGCAGACTTGACTTGACTTATGCAACAGCCTATTGTTTTGAAAATGATTATTGTTATATTTTTTCTTCTTGATAACCTTTATCATTCACTTCTGTATCTTGTTGTTCTTTGATATCAAGATCCTCAAACCGTTTGACAGTTATTATGGGAAACTCACTCTCCTCCTCTCTCTCCATCTGCAGATGGTGCTGTACTTTGTAATGGATGTGTTGAGAGATCTTCCTGGTTTACCAGGACTGTTTGTCGCCTGTCTGTTTAGTGGAGCTCTCAGGTAACAACCAGATTTTGTGAGGACAGCTGCTCCTATTATAATTTATACGTTTTTTTTTTAGATGTTGATACTGATCTTTAAATGGTGTCCAATTTATCTTACAGCACAATCTCATCTGCCTTCAACTCCCTTGCAACGGTCACCATGGAGGATCTGATCAAACCTCACGTACGACCCATGACGGAGGCCCGTGCCACCCTGTTATCAAAAATGTTGGGTAAGCTGTTTTACAATAACTGTCTGAAAGGCAGAGCGTATTATTTCACTCATTATTTTTCTATGAGTTGTTCATCTCTTCCTTATAGAATGAGTTTAGTACAAGATATTGTCCATACTAAGCTGAAAGTCAATCCTGGGATGATGGGGTAATTGTTTTGTCATTAAATTCCTCACAGCTCTTGCCTATGGTCTTGTGTGTCTGGCTATGGCATACATCGCCTCTTTAATGGGCTCTGTGCTGCAGGTGAGCTCCATGATTGTATTGTGTGGATATAATAATATAAGAAATGCAGATCAATTTTAAGTGTAATTTAGTGTTATGCATTCATGAAGTTAACAATAATCTATATATCTTTAACATCCTTAGGCAGCACTCAGTATATTTGGGATGGTGGGTGGACCTCTGCTTGGCCTTTTCTGTCTGGGGATGTTTTTCCCTTGGGCCAATTCCACTGTAAGTCAAACAAGCGAAGTATATACACAACTGTTCAAAAGATTGGGGTCGGTTTGATTTTTTATATCAATATAGAAGTCTTCACTTTTGATCCGTTTAATTCAATCGTATTATTATTTTAGTAATAAAATAAGTGGAATCTGTTTCATTTCATGGACTGAGTGTGTTTTCAGGGTGCTCTGGTTGGGCTGGCATCAGGGCTGGTCATGGCTTTCTGGATCGGTATCGGCAGCTTTGTTTCACGAATGTCTGCATCTGTACCACCGGTGATAAATACCACTGTCATACCTGATTTGGGAAACATGACAACAGCTGTGATGACCACACTCATCACATCTAAACCAAGGTCAGTTTTATTAATAAAGCAATGGTGCTCAAGAAATTCCTGTTCTAAAATGCTTGATTACATCAGACGAATCAGAAAGCAGTTATTTCAGCTTCTGTAGCAAATACTGCTTCGGCTAATCTTAGCTAAATTACAGACTGAATTGGCTCATTTATTTTATGATCTTGTCTTCTCAGGCCTTCTGGAGTTCAGGCTTTGTACTCTCTATCATACATGTGGTACAGTGCTCATAATTCTGCCACGGTTGTAGTGGTGGGACTTCTGGTCAGCTTTCTTACAGGTAAAGTGTGTTTCCAAAATACATCAAACACTCAATCGTCTTACTGTATCATAGAGTCTTTAAAGCAGTTTAAAGTTTTGTTTTGCTGCTGATAAAGCTATACCTTTGTGAATATTTTGCATGTTGTCTATGAAGTTTTAAGTGTTAAAGATAAGGTTAGAATTTAATGGCCTAGTAAGATTACACAAATAATTTACTGAAGTGTTTTCAAATTGAAGATTTGCTAGGTGGTGCTACTGGATTAGCAACATTTTCAGAGAAAAAGGACAAAACAAAATGTCATTTGAAATAATAAAATGAATATGCATGAGTTACAGTATGGAAAAAAAGTGCTTTACAAATACATTAAAGTTGATACTTTCATATTACACTCTTACACTAATACAAAGTAAATATATTCAAGATAATATTTAAATGTATTTTCGCTTTAGTACAATTACATATAAAAGTTAATCATTTAATTCTGAAAATGTTTTAAGAATATGTATTATTTAAAATTTGTTTTATTTATATACTGTACTATTATATATTTTTCTTACATCACTTTTTTTAAAAAAAACCT
This sequence comes from Carassius auratus, assembly GCF_003368295.1. Taxonomy (NCBI): domain Eukaryota; kingdom Metazoa; phylum Chordata; class Actinopteri; order Cypriniformes; family Cyprinidae; genus Carassius; species Carassius auratus. The sequence goes on along the minus strand of NW_020525447.1, from coordinate 1,253 downwards.
TTCTATGTAGCTTCAATTTTTATTTTAATACATCACGGCAACATCTCTAATTTTGTAACTTTTGATCTAATAAGCATATTTGAAATTTAATTTAAATTTTACTTTATAGATTTAGTTGTAGTTACCAATAACAATGTTGATCATTAAGCTGCAACCACAAAGTTTTTGTGCTTCATGTTCACTCAGGGCCCTGGAAAGAGAAAGATTTAAACCCAGGTACAATTTACCCTGTGCTTGGCAATCTGCTGTTCTTTCTGCCCCAACGCTACAGGGAGAAACTCTGCTGTGTTACTCCACTGGAAGACAATGTAAGTCAGTTAAATGCTACAAATCAAAATCCAGTTTCAAATACAACATTCCTTCTTCCAATATGAATGGTTGTATATGTATGTGCCTATGCTATAGTCCAAAGGCCCGGACCATCAGCATTACCAGATGGCCCAGAAAGAGAGCAATGGCGTTGCTTATACTAAAGAGGAAGACAAGCTCAGGGAAGAGGAAGGAGAAGGAGAAAGATAACCGCCCAGCCTACTTGTAACCTTGCTCATACAGTGCAGGAAACAGCTTTGTGAAATCTCCCTCACAGCAACAAACCCAAAGGGTCTTAGTTTCCCACAGGCTCTGGGAAGAACAAAATCTCACAGTTTTCTCCTCTTAATAAGTTCATAAGTTGTGGGTTGTGCTGTGGTCCCTTTACAATATTGGTACGCTGTGCCCTCAACTGCCAGTGATTGAGGCGAGGGGTTGTCTTATTTATATGTGATACTTTATGATGTTTAAGATCTTGAACAAATTGAGATGCATTGAGCTGAAGCGACACAAGTGATCACCTACATCTTTTATTTTACATGTCCTATATTGAATGCTCAAGAACACTCGTTGAATATTGCTGGTCCGTTATAAACATACACACACAAATCAAAGAAATCAATGCTGAACGTCAGGTTTAAGATGAATGGTTTTCACCAGAAAGACCACAGTTTGCACAAATCTGTAGTCATTTCATGTCAGTGCAATTCAAGTTTTGGGTTTTCTCTCCAAAGATTTTGCTTCTTCCAAAGTTCACTACACTAGCATTTCCATTCTGTTTGCCTTGGACGCGCTATTATCAGTGTGTGTTACCTAAACTGAGTTCAAAGTTAACAGTGACTGAAGAATATTGCAAATTTAAATGTGGTAAACTTTTAGCTTAATATTCATGAAAAGCCCATCTGCAAGTGATAGATACAATGAATCTAATGCATGTTGAATCT